>NW_027187182.1:939133-1081123 GCF_028583685.1 Petaurus breviceps papuanus
GTCTGTCTGTCTGTCTCTGTCTCTCTCCCCCATGTCTGTCTCTCTCCTTCCCTCCATGTCTCTCTCCCTGCCTCTCTCTCCCTGCCACTCCCAGTCTTCCTCTCTCCATGTCTGTCTCTGTCTGTCTCTCTTTCTCTCTCTCTCTTTGCTGTTTTCTTTTAGTACAGAGAAAACAGACCTTGGAGTCAAACAGACCCCCCATTCATTTCCAGCCTCACCACATCCTGGCTGTGTAGCCCAAGACAAGTCTGTGCATTTGCAGAGCTTAGCACAGTGCCTAGTACAGAGTAGTCCCTTAATACCTGCTTGTTGACTGATGGCTTAACTAACTTCTCAGTGCCCCCCCCCCCCGGGGCAACTCTCTAAGCCCATACATAGTAGAAAAGTGGCCCATGTACATTAGTAGAAGGAATTTCCTTCCCAGAGAGCTCCAAATGTCAATAAGGCCCCTGATCTCTCCAACAAAACCCAGCCTAACACTTGTGGTGGTGAATGCTCTTCAACCCATCTGCTCTCCTACATTCTATTTATCCCTCCACCCATAGCAGCCCTCCTAGAAATTGGAAGCTGTTTCACGTCAGGCCAAACGCAAACCAGTCCAGTGATTCACTAATGAAATGGGGCAGCTGGGTGGCCCAGTGGATAGAGTGCTGGGCCTGAAGTCAGAGGAACTCATCTTCCTGAGTTTAAATCTGGTCTCAGACACTTACTAGCTTTGTGACCCTGGGTAAGTCACTTCACCCTGTTTGCCTCAGTTTCCTCATCTGTAAAATGAGCTGGGGAAGGAAATGGCAAATCATCCCAGTATCTTCTCCAAGAAAACCCCAGTTGGGATCATGAAAAGAGTAGACACCACTGAATAATAACAACAATGAAATGATAATACTAGATCATTTAACATTTAACAAAGAGAGGGTTACGTAACAATAGCGTGGAAACACTATCCAGCCAGGCTATGGATCAAGTTGGCCACAGCTTCTCTGCCCAGATCAGCAGCACAAGTCAAGCTCTAAGAACACCCCACCTATACACCCCATTCCTTAGAAGCTGGACACTTTCCATGCCTTAGGCAGCCAGGAAGTGAGGTTAGTGGCTCAAGCCTTAGTCCCCCAGACCAAGCAAGCACTGAGGTCAGTCAGTACTGCTCTTCAGGGCAAAACTAGCCTAGCCTGCGTGTCCTGAACCTTCAGAGATAGCGTTCCTGCTATGGAAGTCTAACGACAGATTTGCAGTTACTGTGGCAGAGAAGTGGAGGAGAAGCTTGGGGGCCTGGGAAGCTTTCCTGGCATTCCTCAAGTCCGACCACACAGCCAGCCAGCCACCTACTCTACCTACGTGCCCCAGAGGCACTTGTCAGGATGAGGCTAACCCACTCACTTAGATGCTGACATCTGTTTCATCAATGAATTTCTGCAGGTGAGAGCTACCAAGCTCTTCACATGCTGGGAAAGAGAATCCTATTTCTTCACTCTGTTGCAACTCCAGGTCCCTAAAACCCCTGCTTGGAAAGCTCTCAGCTGCTGGAGGACGTTGGAGTTATACAAGTCTGCTAAGTGAGACCCCAGTCAGCTAAGTGAGACCCGTGGCAAAATGATCATTGCCGTGAAGCTTTGAATCACTGGCTGAATATGGGAAAGGCAGACATGCACGTCTCCCAGCTTTGGTAATACTAATTGTCTACAGCAGGTAGCTGGGAGACCACGCTTCAGAAGGAGCAGTCTGGCCCTCGGGAAGACTGGGGGAGGGGGTAAGGTGGTAGTTACAGAGGAAATGGCCTTCTAGACAGGGTACCAAGGCAGAGTCAGGGCTTGGGGCATGAGGAACTGGCTATGAGGCCAGAGAATGACTTAGAACAAAGCAGTCATGAGGTGAAGCCTCCTAAACTATGGATTTAGCAGAGTGGAAACAATGTCTATTTGGAGGCAGGAGAGGAGTCCTAGTCCTAGACAACTGGCAGGGGAGGGGAAGGGAATAAGCATTTAGATAATGCCTCCTATGTGCCAGGCACTGTGCTGAGCTCTTTCCAAATAGGATCTAGTTTTATCCTCATGGCAACTGTGGAAAGTGGGTGTTATTATGCCCCTATCACAGATGAGGAAACTGAAGCTGAGAGAGGTTAAAGTGTCTTACCCAGGGTCACACAGTGTATGCGGCTGGATTTGAACTCAGGTCTTCCTGATGCTAGGCCCAGGACTGATTCTGCACCAGCAGCTAGCAGTGGAGTATAGTGGAAAAAGAATTCGATTCAGTGTCTAAGGGCCTCAGTTTCTTCCTTTGTCAAATGAAGGGTGGACCAAAGGGCCTCTGAGATCCCTTCTTTTGACCTGATGATTCTTCCAGCTCTCAATGCTGCGTCCTATAAGTCACCTTCCTTATCTCAGTCTCAATTTCTTCATCTATAGAGTGGGGGATAATTTCTCTAGCAGTACCTACTGTTACAGGATTCTCTGAGACTCAGAGGAGATGGAACACCACCTCTCATGAGACCTTTGCTGATTCTTCCCCCACAACCCCAGCTATGAGTGCTCTTATATATGGATGTACTGACTCCCACCTTGGACGGTGATCCTTTAGAGGCCAGGGACTGTATTACTGCTGGTTTTGTATCCCCAACACTTAGCACAGGGTCTCATACGTAGTAGGTGCTTAAGAAGCACTTTTTGATTGATCCTGGATGTGAAGTCATCTATAAATAGCAGTTCTTAGAAACCAGATCAGCCCAGAACTAGGGCTCAAGCTAACCCAGCGAGTGACCCCCTTCATCTCTAATCTCGATGACAGTGATGAAGACAAGTTTTGCCTAATTCTTGGAGGGGGGGATTGCCTCAAGTCTCTCCTTACTTGTTTTCCTTTCAGCCCTCTCCAGCAGTCAGCTCTGATTGCCCATCTAATTAATCTGACCATTGGAGGAGCACACTTCTGGGTTTCACAGGAGTAAAGAAACTGCTTTTATTCAGCACTAGTGGGCCGCTCCAGACATCATGTTCTAAGATTACAAGACTGACCTCTAGTGGGGGATGTGGGCCATGCTTGCCAGCCCTGCCTCACGTTCAGAGGTTGGAGGCAGCTGCAGTGTGGGCCTACAGATTATGGCTTCAAAAGTTTGCTGGCCCTGATAGTCAGCCTGCCCAGACAAATGGATGGGCATCACTCCAAGGGGGCTGAGCTAACACGCTTCTGCCTCCCTTGATATCTGGGCTCCTCCAACAACTCTGAATGCTAACAGCAGGTGAGAGAGACAGAACTGCCTAGCACTGATGCCCTAATAAGGACCTAAGAGTCATGCGTTCCCCATCAACCAGGTGCAACAGACTGTGGAACAATTGGTTTCTGCTGCTTAGGCCTCTTAGCCTGGCTCTTCTCAGAGCCTTTGCACTGGTTCATAGAATCAGCGCTGGAAGGGACCTCAGAGGTCATCTCATCTAACCCCCTCATTTTGCAGAAAAGGAGATTGAGGCACAGAGAGGGACAAAGTGACTTTTTCATGGTCACTCACAGAATCATAAATCTAGTCTAGCCCATTTTACAGAGGAGAAACCCAAGGCTTACATAGGTAAAATTCTTCCCTTCTTAGCTGTCTCTCAGATTCCCTAGTTTCCTTCAAAACTCAGTATAAAAATCACTTTTTTACATGAAGCTCCCTAATCTGTTACCCTTCTATACCTCACATTTCTTTTGTATATAGATTATATACACTCCTATCTGTACATATCATCACCTTTAATAGAATGTAAACCCCCGAGGGCAGGAACTGCTTCTTTTCTTTTCAGGTGGGGGTTGTATCCCTGACACCTAATCTGGAGGCTGACCCTTTAAAAAGGCTTATTGCTTAATTTCTCTATTGACCCTGGTGGGGGAAGTTGTCTGGCATACTCTTGCCTTTCTTTCCATTTTTTTTCCTCCTCCCTACCACACTATGGAAAGTCAGGGTTCAAGGCTTGCCAAATGAGAGCCAACAGAAGCTATCTTTGACAGCCTTAACACCAGATCAGTACCCCTCTTGGTGACCAGGAAATACCCTTGCAAGCTCCTAGAACCAGACTTTAGGATTACTCTGCCAGTCCTCAATCAATCCACAAGCATTAAGTACCTTCTATGGACCAGACACTGTGGTGGGTGCCAGAATTACAAAGACAACAGTGAGGCAGGCCCTGCTTTCAAGAGGCTTACATTCTATCATGGGAGCCAACATGGTCATATGCAAATATATGCAAAATAAATACAAAATAGTGGACAGGAGGTCAGGAAAGTCTTCTGGTTCAAAGAGCTGAGTGTTAAAGGAAAGGAGAGACTTCTTGAGGTAGAGGTAAGGAACAGAGAGGACAGTCTCACTGGAAAGGGAATAACATACAGTGAGGCTGGAAAGATAGGTTGGGGCTAAGCCATGAAAGGCTTTAAAAGTAAAACAGAGGAGTTTTTGTGGAATTATTGCATTCATTCATAGTTAAAGTTATGGTACGCTTATATTTTCCTCCATTTATCTGTAACTTCTTTTTCCTAATCATGATTTTTTTTCCATTTTGTTATTCAATCAGTTTTTTCAGTTGTGTCCAACTCTTTATGACACCGTTAGAAAGATACTGGAGTGTTGTGCCAGTTCCTTCTCCAGCTCATTTTACAGATGAGCAAACTGAGGTAAAGAGGGTAAAGTGACTTGCCCAGGGTTACAGAGCTAGTGTCTGAAGCTGGATTTGAACTCAGAAAGACTCATCCTCCTGACTCCAGATCTGGAACTTTATCTACTGCACCACCTATCCTGCTGTCAATACGTACATTGTCTCTTCAGTTATTTTAATCTACTTTAAAGCAACCTTATTCTCATTGGCTCTCTTTCCCTCATGCTCCAGCCCTATAACCCCCCTCTCCCTTTTGTTATTCCTTTTCCTAGTTTTGGAATTTTACTTATTTGTTCTGTTTTATTTCTTCCTCATATCTATTTAATTAATTCCCTCTTTTTTTTTCTTCTCAGTAGTCAAATAAAATCTACCTTCCTCCCCTATAAATTTATTAAGTTTTCAAACTTCATTTTGTACATCTTTTTCTAAAAAAAAATTCTTTTCCTCAGTCTCTTTATTGTTTATCTTCCCTTCCTTTCTCTCATAGACCTATATACTTATTTAGACCTTCTGATTCTCTGTATTTATTCCTCATGGAATTAAAGGTAAGGTACCAATATCAAGTTCCCTCTTCTTAATATTTTCTATGTTATTACCTTATACAACTTGCCCCCTGGCCACCTTTGTCTATTGTACCTCACTCCTAAAAATAGCAGTTCTGCTGGTGATAGGATATTGCCCCATGGCAAGAATTTCCCCGTGTTCATAATTAACCTTTGCCCTCCCCACAGTCACTTTTTTTTCCCCATTTGCCATGAAATCTGCATATGTCCCATGTTTTCCCACTCTTTTGCATGTCAGTTGCCCCAGGAACCCTGATTTCCCTTCTCCTGAAAAAGGATAAGTGGTCTCTCTAAATACTAAATACCTGCAGATTATATTTATAGAATCTCTCTCTTCTCCCATTCACCAGTGGCAGCCCCTCTCCCCCCAATGAAACAAGATTTGCCCCTTTCTTTACCCTTCTTTCAATCCCTTCTTTTACCTTCTCATTCATTCTTCTATAGGCTTCCTTCTTCCTAAGAGACTACAGAAATGATTTTCCTTTCATTTGACTTAATTAAAGTATATCACATATTCCCCTCTATCTTCTTTCTCCCTCACCCCTGCCCTTTTATGCACCCTCCCATTCTGTAATTTAGTCCCACCAAAAAAAGAGATTCACCTGTAGCCCAGGTGTCGGGAGGGCTTATTCTATGATGTTTCAGGTTTGTTTCACAGAACTGAAGGATGATCTGGAAAAAAAAGATACAACAAACAATAACGTTAGAAGAAAACATGGTCTCCATATAAAGAAAATGCCATTTTGAAGACAGGATGCATAGAGATGATTTAGAGATTATAAATCTCCCAGAAGAACACAAATCAAAAAACCTGAACACCATAATGCAAGAAATCATACAAGGGGGCGTCCAGGTAGCACAGCAAGTAAGAGCACTGGCTACAGTGTCAGGACAACCTGGAGATCGAATCCCAGCCTCAGACACTTAGCACCCACCCAGAAACACCTGGCCGTGTAACCTTGAGCAAGTTACTTAACCCCAATTGCTTAGGGGCAGCCAGGTGGCTCAGTGAGTAAGAGCACCGGCTCCAGTGTTGGGATGACCTGGGGATCAAATCTGGTCTCAGATACTTAGCACCACACCCAGAAATAACTGACCGTTTAACCTTGAGCAAGTTACTTAACCCCGATTACCAAAAGAAGAAAAAGAAAGAAAGAAAAAAAGAAAGAAAGAAAGAAATCATACAAGAAAACTTTCCAGAACTTCTGAACACAGAAAACATATTGCCTATCAAAAGAATCTACAGATCTCCTCCAGGAAAAAAAAAAAAATTCATGGGGCAGCCCAGTGGTACAGTGGAGTCAGGAGGATCTGAGTTCAAATCTAACCTCAGTCACTTGACACTTACTAGCTGTGTGACCTTGGGCAAGTCACTAAACCCAAATTGCCTCACCAATTTTTTTTTTAATTCATGCTGCATACTACAAAATACATACTGGTCACATATCTTGCAGTTTGCAGAACCGGGTTGTTTCTCTTCTTCCAGATTGTCCTTCACTGCTGTTTATTTGCATTCCCAATATGTTATTCTCCTGTTTCTTTGGTGAGACTTGCCACTGTGCATCCAAATTTTTCTCTTTTGCCAATTATTTCTCCAGGGCAATTTATAACTTCTTCTAAACCATTTAGGAACTCCCTACTGTGATTCCATACTCTCAAGAATTCACCTGAGGTCCTCTGCCTCATCAGATGTTGATTAATTTTCCTTTATCTTTGTTTTTTGTTTTGTTTTTTGCTTTTTGGAGGGCAGTTTGGGTTAGGTGACTTGCCCAAGGTCACATGGCTAGTTTTTGTGTGTTAAGTATCTGAAGCCAGATTTGAACTCAGGTCCTCCTGACTCCAGGGCCGGTGCTCTCTTCACTGTGCCAACTAGCTGCCCCAATTTTCCTTTGTCTTAACATAGATGTCTGGACTCTTTTAGCTAATCAGGACATCATATTCCCTTTTGTTATTCATATAATCCCTGTTGGTTTATATGCTTATACCAAATTTTTAAGTGAGTTTTCTTCACCCTAATATCTTTGATAATTTCAGTCTTTTTCCCCCTTATTCCCCTATGGCTCTCTTTCTACTCCTTCCTTTTCTATGGGGGTTTCCCTGGGAGCAGGACCTCAAAGTCATCTCAGCTTCCTTCCACTCTGAGCAACTCAACTTTCTCCAATCTCTGCCCCAAGTGACTTCTGGGGGCTACAGAGCTGGCCCCTGCTGGATGCTGAGCTCTTACCCTCAGGCTTAGTGGAGTGCCACATAGCCACACATGGCCTTCCCCTGTTCCTTCTGTGCCTTGGTTCTCTGACTGAGCTCTATTGCAACACAGAAGTGTTGCCACACATGTCCCGGCCTGAGCAAGCTTCTGCTTTTTGGTTTTCCTCAGCACTGGCAGGAGGGAGGGGTAAAAATTGAGTTCTGTTGCAAGCCTGCTGCTGGAGCACGGTGGGTGATGTTAAGTGAGCATATTAGAGGTTCAAGATAAGCTGTCTTTGCTATTAGCTCATTGGATTGTTACCTTGTTAGGGTTCTTGGTGTCCTGAACTGTTCAGGCAGTTTAAATTGCTTTATCTGTTCTAACTTCTATTTTTGAAGAGATTTGAGAGATTGTGAAAATGCTAATCCATCTTAATGGCCACATGACCAACTACAAACCTCTATAGTAAATAAACTGTGATGTAAACATTTTAAATAAAACATGGGCAAAAATGAAAAAAACTGCAGCATGGCCAAAATTATCCATTCTGACCAAGTTGGATGTTTATACCAGGAGTGCAAACAGCAACGTGATTAGAATATTGATTGCTTATGACTGGACAGTGACAATTTAATAGAAATGATACTATTTAAATTACTGATTTAATGGTATCGCAGACTGCCAAGGGGCATCTTCATGGAACTAAAATGTAATAATAATTCATTCAGTGAAACAAAAGGTCAAGATGCTCAAAAGAAATAATGTTAAAAGGAGGAATAAAGGAAGCTTCAAAATATATTATAAAGCAAGAGTCATCAAAAACATTTGGTACTGATTAAAAAATAGAAAAGTCTATTAGTAGTCTAGGTTTGCAAGAATCAGAAATATTTTAACTCAATCCACCTTAAATCATAAAGTGCTTGTGAAAGGACTCTCTATTTAATAAGAAATGCTGGAAAACTAGATATCAGTTTGTCAAAAAATCAGTTTAGACCAGCATCTCATACCATAAGATACGCTAACTTCCAAATGGTTTCACAAGCCAAATATAAAAGGTCACTCTTCTCTTAAGTGGAGGAATGCTATTTTGGTGCTTTCAAGAACAGGTGGCATAATGAAGCTGTATCTGGGAAAGGTCATTATTATTTCATTCAGTCAAGCAGCAAATATTTATTGAACATCTACTCTGTCCTAACTGGTGGAGCGGTTATCGAGACGGATAAGGTACACAGTATTATTCAGCTTGTGGTCCAGAAATGGAAACAAACCCCCACACTATCTGATCATTGCCCTTTGAGGTACAAAATTAGACAGTTTTTGAATTATCTGACTGAACCTGCCCAAATGAAGCAAAAACTTTGATTTCATGGCTAATAAATAATTATGTTAATTAAAAAACACTTCTGTTGAATTGCAAAAGAGAGTTCAAACGCAATTAAGTTAATAAGCAGCTTTATTGCTTGCTTAACTTAATGAAAGTTTAAAAATAATTTAATTGTTTGTTAGCTCAATAAAGGTGTTTGGAAATGTATAAACTTCGTTGTAATTGTTCCATACTTAGGTACTTGCAAATTGGCAAATTGTACCATTTTCACATATGCACCTCAACAAATGGATAAGAATGATTGGTAATTAGCATTTTATTTTCTGTAAATGGTTATTTCTAAAGTACTTTGGAACACTTTGTTTTCTTAAACATTGTAGACACTTGCAATTTTGTTGATTCTACTTATTTTCTTAGCAAACTCTTTCCCCCTATCAGTAGAGTCCAAATTAGTGAGGTTTTACTCTGTTATCACATAACAAATGGCCAGCCTGGTAAGAACCCTTGTCTGTTTGCTCTCCCTACTGTGTGGGGCCCATACTTCTTTTGGGCCCCACAATGGCATAGCAGCCAGGTCTTCCAGATTGGTCTTGGTAATTCCCTGATCAATATGATAAACTATAGGGTGGAGATCTTTGAGAGCATGTGCTTATGGAAGGTGTGGCTATGCCCATTAACTTCTCATGGAAAGGACTAAGAATATCTTCTGACTGTCTCCAAAATGAAGTGGTTGAATTGGACCCCATGAGAAAAGTGGGCCTGGGGAGAAGCCATGCCTTTGTCCCAGGCCAGCAGTGGGAAACCTGTGGCCTTCTAGGTTCTTGGGTATAGCTTTTTGATCGAGTCCAAGTTGAACAGAACAAATCCTTTTATTAAGGGGATCTGTTCTGTGAAGTTGGGATTCAGTCAAAGGGCCATCCTTGAGGATCTAGAGGGCCACATGGGGCATTGAGGCTGCAGGTTCCCCACGCCTGTGACCTAAGCCATAAAAGAAAGCCTGACAGACAAACCTATAAACCCAATCAGACAAGCTGGTGGAGATTGGAGAAGAGTAATGACCCTGAAGTCAAAGGGCCTTGGTCCACATCCCACTTATAACATTTACTACCTGTATGACCTTGAGAAAATCACTTTCCATCTCTGGGCTTAAGTTTCCTTCTCTATAAATGAGAGGCAAAAGGGGCCATGGGATCATATGACTCTTATAATTAATGAAGCCTCTAGATCCAGGATCATATTACCAGAATATCTAAGGGGAGAAGAACTCTAGATCTGGAGCTGAAAGGAACAACCTTACAAATCATCTGGTCTGCTCCCCTCATTTTATAGAGGAGGAAACAGAAATTCAGACAGGTGAAGTGACTTACCCAGGGTCACTCAGCTAGTAAATATCAGAGGTGAAATTGGAACCTGTCTTCTTGACATTGAGCCCCATGCTCTATCAACTATACTACACTGCTCTGCAAGGGCCCCATCCATAGTAAAGGGCCAAGTCAGGATTCAAACCCACACTCTCTGAATGAAGAACCAGAACACCTTCCACTGCACCACACTGCTTCATGAGATGACATTAAGATGCTCCAAGGCGGCTAGTTGGCACAGTGAATAGAGCATTGGCCCAGAAGTCAGAAGGACCTGAGTTCAAACCCGGCCTCAGACACTTAACACAAAAACTAGCCGTGTGACCTTGGGCAAGTCACTTAACCCCAAATGCCCTCCCAAAAAGCAAAAAAAAAAAAAAAGGATGCTCCATTTTTTCCTACCTGTGGGCTACTTCTTCTCTCAGCTGGAGTTACAGATTATTCATGGAGATGAAGAAAGTGTCATATCCAAATGAATAGTGATTATATTATTAAGATTATCAGGAGGATTTAAATATGCATATATAGGGATAGTGACTAGAACTATAATTTCATTCATATCACTGCCTCTTCAGTTTAGAGAGATCCTAGAGCACTAAGAGTTTAAATGACTTGTCCAGGGTCATGCAGCCAGCATGGGTCAGAGATAGGATGTGACCTCAGGTCTTCATGATATGTGTGTATACACAGACACATACATATACACATGTGTTCTTTGTACTTATATATCTACATATATTTATGCATATACACATAAACACATACATCTTAACATTCATTTATTAGGCTCCTGCTATGTATAAAACGTTGCTAAGATCTAGAGATACATAGGATTCTTTGAAGACAAAAATAAAACAGCTACTTCCTGAAAGGAATAAATATCTTATTATGGGAGACATGATCATTTATAAGTATGTTCAAAATTAGTATAAAGTCATGTGATAGTAATGGCAATTAAAGATTCCCCTGTATTGGCTTGGTTTTCAAATTGATTGTATTAAAACCCAGAGTTTGTTAATCCCACCTGTGGGATGGGCTTGTTGATGTGAAAAGAAAGTCCTGAAGTGGGAGGAGCTGGTGACATAGATTTGGAGAGACACTGGAGAGAGGCGGAAGATCTTTTTTGGAAGCAGCACCTCGTGGAGAGGGAGAGAGACTAAGAGGATTGCTGGTGGCCGCTTTGAATTGCCCTGGACTTTTGAGACCTGCCCCCTGAGCTGCCAAGGACTGAGGAGACATGGCTGTTTTGCTGGTACTTTGTCTGTCTGTTTTGATGTTATTTTGCCAGATTTGTCCACTGGTGAAAGACTGTCCTGTTGAAGAAGTCCTGGAACCTGGCATTTGGTTAAGAAGGCCTGAGACTGTCCTGCAGACAGAGAGTGAATACTGTCCACTGGTGAGGGACAGTACTGTTGTTGCAGGGGTCTGGAGACTGTCCTGCAGACAGAATGAATACTGTCCACTGGTGAGGGACAGTACTGTTGTTGCAGGGGTCTGGGAGCCTTTCTGTTGGTTCAGAAGCCCTGAAGAAGGATTTTCTTGTTGTATGTTTACAGAAATCCTGGGAGAGGGCTTTGCTAATGTGTTCAGGGGTTCTAGGGCTGTTCTACAGACAGAGGATAAATTCATGAAGGGACTGGCAATGTATCTTATGGCCTTGTTAAGCCTTGTCTCTCCAGGAACTAAGATTGCTGAGAACTTGCCTCATGTCAGGATGAAGAAAAGACCTCCATTTGGGTATTAAGTGCTGTGTTTAAACTTGATGTAACTCTGGGGTAGATTCAATTGTGATCCAGGGGTGGGGAACTTTTGACCTTTTTGTGTTCTATGGTTGAGCAAATGAATGTATTTTACTTATGTTTGGAAACTAATCTCCATTTGAGAAGAGGGGCTTTGTGGTGGACTTAATTAAGGTATAGCCTAGGGGTGGAGAAGTATTTGGAACAGAGACTTTGTAATTGATTGAATGATTGGAAAGTCCTGGGGTGGGGTAGTACTTGGAGATTATTTAATCACACTTAGTAAATGCTGTATTTTGAATGATGTCATGTTTTGATCTTCTCTGTTCTGGGTTTGTTACTGAATAAAATAGAGAGCACCTATGCTGGTATTTTGAACCTGGGAAGTTGCCTTTGCTTGATATTATATTACAAGTCATGGGGGGGGGGGCACTACCAGCTGAGGAGTTCAAGAAAGGATTGATGTCCAAGGTGGCTTTTGAAGGCAAGAAAAAACTGTTACAATGGAAGGGAAGAGCAGAAAGGTGCATGGGAATGGGTCAACCTTACTCATTGAATTTACCTTAAGGAGGGAATAGCATACACTCTCAATTGGGTATCTTATCCTACAGGAAAATAGGGGGGTAGGGGATAAGACAGGGGATGATAGAAGGGAGGGCAGACTGGGGGAGAGGGTAGTTAGAAGCACACACTTTTGAAAAGGGACAGGGTCAAAGGAGAAAATAGAATAAATGGAGGGTGGGATATGATGGAGGGAAATATAGTCGGTCTTTCACAATACAACTACTATGTCAATGTTTTGCGTAACTACACATGTACAACCTATATTGAATCGCTTATCTTCCCAGTGAGGGTGGGTGAGGAGGGAAGAAGGAAAAGAATCTGGAACTCAAAGTTTTAAAAACAAATGTTAAAAGTCATTGTTACATGCAACCAGGAAATAAGATGTACAAGCAATGGGGTATAGAAATCCATCTTTCCCTACAAGAAAGTAAAGGGGGGGGGGAGAATGGGGGAGGACATACAAAGAGAACAAGTTGGGGGAAGGGGTATTCAATATGCTTACCATCTTGGGGCAGGGGGTAGGGGAGACAGGGAGAAACTTTCTAACTCAAAATCTTATGAAAGTGAATGTGAAAACTAAAAAACTAATTAATTGAAAAAAAAGAAGATGGCTTTTGAACTAAGCCTTGAAGGAAATGAGGGTTGTAAGAAGGGGAAGGTAAGGAGGGAGGCCATTCCAGGCATAGTGAAAAGGCCCAGAGATGGGAGATGGAAAAGAGAGAGCCACAGAAAGAGATCATTTCATGGCCACTATATAAATTTATATGGATCAGAATTGTCCTGTGGGCCTTAGCAAATAAGAATTCATTAACTGCTATATTTTTTGTACGTAAATGGTTGTTACTAAAATGCTTGAAAACATTCTGTCCAATTCAGTTCAGTTTAATTTGGTCATCATTTATCAATTAGGTAGTAGGGGATATTGGACAAAAAGAAAAACTAGAAGTACCTCATGGTTGGTCAGGGGCTGGGAAAGGCCCAGAAGAATGTTTCCCTTCCCTTGGCCTATATGATCGTGTTTGCAAAAGGGCAGGGAAAGGAGACAGATCTGTGAGGAGGCCTTTCACTTCCTGCCACATAATGCTTAGATGAAAGAGTTCATAAGGAACAGATGGCAGCTTAAAGAGATCAAATGAGATTTTGTATGAGCTCAAACTAGGAAAGAGAGGCAGCATGGCCTAGCAGATAGAGTGCCATCCTCCAAAGACCTAGGTTCAAGATTTGCTACCTGTAGGACCCCGGGCAAACCATTACTTCTCTGTCCCAGGCAAATCTCCCAAACTATATAAATTGCCATGCAGGTCCTAATCTGCATTGGTAGAAAGAAAGACTCTCCATGGTGGGAATTCGTTTCACCAATAAAATTGCTGATATGGACCAAAGAAAAACAGCTATCCATAGACTTCTCCATCCATTTGTCCTTTTTTTTCCTGGAGAAATTTCTTACAACCAGCAAGCCAGGTGATTGTGACTTGGTCGTTCTGACCCCAAAGAGACAGCATCTGGGATGCAATGTGGAGGACTAGTCCCCTATTGGGAAAGAATATGGGAGGATTAGAGAAACTCTGGACTAGGAAGGACAAAGCAAGGAAGTAAGAGCGTCCTGAGGAAAGACTACAAGGCAGAAAGAAACAAGCAAGGCAGAAATAACTCAGAAAGGGTCTTCTAGTTTACTGGGGACCCAGCTTCAGGCTATAAATAAGTATTTTCAAGGTAACAATAGAAATGAAGGAAGGAAGTTATCCACAGAGCTTGGGAGAGCAAGGAGCCTTACTCTGATGATAGGAAAGGAAAGGTTGAAGGAAATATTAGGAATGAGGAATTAAGGGGAAGTGCAATTGACAATAGTTGGCCAAAAGGAGGCCAGTGCAGCTGTTTTTGATACATAGACACTAAGTGACAAAAACACAGTCTTGTCAAAAGACAAATGTATATGGTGGGGGACGGAGGGGGGAGATATGATAGAGGAGAAAGAGAGGTAGTGTGGTAAAGAGGAAATAACAATGTCCCTGGAATCAGTAGGCCTGGGTTCAGGAACCAGGCTCCAACACTAGCTGAGACCATAAGATCAGTTCTCTTTTCTGATCCTCAGTTTCCTCTTTCGTAAAATGGAGATGCTTGTGCTATCTAGCCCACAGGATTGTGGTGAACCAAGTGTTATACAAAACTTGAGTCATAAAAATGCAGATTATTATTATCATAATCTTTCCATCTGTATGGAATCTCTCCATCTTTAAGCTAGGAAGGTTAATAATAAGAGCAATGCATCTGTTGCACCTTTAATCTGACAACATGTTTTCCTTATAGGAAATGACTTGCCCAGGGTCACACAGTTAGTAGAAACTAATTAGTTAGTAGGCTATCTAATTCCAATGATTCTTGTTAACAGGCATTTTATTGAGTGTCTACTGTGTGTCTACTTAGGCTAGCCATAGCCCTTGCCCTCAAGGAATTTACAACCTAGACAGGAAAATGAGCCACCCACCTATATTTATAAAATCTCATGGCTGGAAGAAGCCTTGAGCAGTTCATATAGTTTAAGCTCCACCTGAGGTGTGAATCTCCTCTCTACTTGAGCATCTTCAAGGATGGGGAACTCACTACCTCCTAAGGTAGTCCAAATCCCTTGTTGGACAGCTCCAATTGTCCATTATTCTCAATAATAATAATAGCATTTATGTAGCACCTACTATGTGCCAGGCACTGTGCATTTTATCCTCATCACAACCCCCCCAGGGAGATAGGTGCAATTATTATCCCCATTTTATAGTTAGGAAACTGAGGCAAACAGGTTTTTAAGCGACTTGCCCATTAAGAGATCTTCCTCATGCCAAGCCCAAATCTTCCTCTCTGAAATACTTACTCAGGAACACAGAACAAATCCAATGCCCCTTCCATTTGAGAATCCTTGAAAACAGCTATTTGCCTTGCCCCAAACCTTCTCTTCCACAAGCTAAACATTTCCAACTTCTTCAACTAATCCTTGTCTAGCATGGTTTTTAAGTCCACTCCCTCTCCCAAACATCCTTTAAAATTATTTGCAGCAACTAGGACAAAGCAGTAGAAATTGGGGTGCTGATTGTAAGGGAGGAGGTATATAACATGTAGGGAAAGGTTCAGGGAAGGGAACAGCAACACACGCACTTTTGCTAGTTGAGAATATAATTGCTTTGTCAGTGTAGGTCTGAAGAATTTCCTATATGTCCTTCTGCAAGTCACTGAACCTCCATGATCCTTCATTTCCTCTATTAAAGGAGGGAGTTTGTGTATTATAAAGCAGCAATCATCAAAAGTACTTGGTACTGGCTAAGGAATAGAGTAGGGGGTCAGTGGAATAGATTGGGTACACGAGACTCAGCAGTCAATGACTATAGTAATCTACTGTTTGATGAACCCAAAGACTCCAGCTTCTGGGATAAGAACTCACTATTTAACAAAAACTGGAAAAAAGTACGGCAGAAACTGGGCACAAACCACTATCCTTACACCATATACCAAAATAAAGTCTAAATGGGTTCATGATCTAGATATAAAGGCTGATATACTGTAAGCAATCTGGGAGAGAAAGGAATAGTTTACCTGTCATATTTATGGAGAAAGGAAGAATTTATGACCAAACAAGAGATAGAGAGAATTACAAAATGCAAAATGGATAACTTTGATTGGATTAAACTGAAAGGTTTTTGTACCAACAAAGCCAATGTAATCAAGATTAGGAGGGAAGCAGAAAACTGTGAAAGAATTTTTACAACCAGTATCTTTGATAAAGGCTTCATTTCTAAAAGATACAGAAAACTGCATCAAATATATAAGAATATAAGTCATGGGGCGGCCAGGTGGCTCAGCGAGTAAGAACACCAGCCCCAGTGTCGGGATGACCTGGGGATCAAATCCGGGCTCAGATACTTAGCACCACACCCAGAAATAACTGGCTCTGTAACCTTGAGCAAGTTACTTAACCCCAATTGCTTTTAAAAAAAAAGAATATAAGTCATTCCGCAGTTGATAAGTGATCAAAGAATATGCACAAGCAGTTTTCAGAGGAAGAAATTAAAGATGTCTATAATCATATGAAAAAATGCTCTAAGTCACTATTGATTAGAGAAATGCAAGTCAAAATAACTCTGAGGTACCACATCTTACCTGTCAGATTGGCTAACATGACAAAACAGGAAAATGATAAATGCTAGAGAAGATGAGGGAAAATTGGAACACTAATGCATTGTTGGCAGAATTGTGAACTGATCCAACCATTCTGGAGAGCAATCCGCAACTGTGCCCAAAGGGCTATAAAAATGTGCATACCCTTTGACCCAGCAATACCACTTCTAGGACTATATCCCAAAGAGATCATACAAATGAGAAAAGAGCCCGTGTGTACAAAAATATTTATAGCAGCTCTTTTTGTAGTGGCAAAGAATTGGAAAAAAAAAGATGCCCATCCATTGAGGAATGGCTGAACAAGTTGTGGTATATGCATATTATGGAATACTACTGTGCTATAAGAAATGAGGAGCAGAGGGACTTCATAATAACCTGGAGAGACTCATATAAACTGATGCTGAGCGAGGAGAGCAGAACCAGGAGAACATTGTACACAATGACAGACACATCCTATCTGTGATAACTGACTCTGATAGACTGATTCAAGGTTATAAAACAACTCCAAAAGACTCATGATGGAAAGGGCTATCCAGATCCAGGGAAAGAATAATGGAGTCTGAAAGCAGATTGAAGCAAACTATTTGCTCTCTCTTTTTTGTTTCGTTTTGTTTTGTCTCTTCTTTCTCGTTCACTCCATTGGTTATAATCCTTCTTTACAACTTGACTAATGTTTAATGTGAAGGCATATGTAGAACCTATATCAGATTGCTTGCAGCCATGGGGGGTGGAGGAGAAGGAGGGGGAGAAAATTTGAAACTCAAAAGCTTGTGGAACTTTATATTTTAAACTAAAAGTAAATAAATAAATAAGTTTTTAAAAACATAAAGGAGCAGGTTTGGCTAGATGACCTATGAGGTTGCTTAGGCAAGCCACTATACTTCCCTGGACCTCAGTTACCTCCTCCATAAAGAGTTGGAATAGGTGGTCTCTGAAGTTCCTTCCACCTCTTGAACTATGATCCTATGTGTGACCTTGGGCAAGCCACTTCTGTTTCCTGGGCCTCGGTTTCCTCCTCTGTAAAAATGAGGGGCTAGACTAGGCCCATGAGATCCTTTCCAGGGCTATAGTTTTGAGCTTCTGATCCTTCAAGCATCGTCTGTTTTCTCCCTGCTGCAAGCTGACTTCCTCAGCTTATCCCTAGCTGGCATTTGGGTACCTTTCCTCAGTTGAAACTGGCATACCACCTTGTGAGTGGGCGGGCAGCCACCTAAACAGATGGGCATGGAAATAGGTATGCCAGAGAGCTGGTATGTGCATAAAATATGAGTAGGGCCAGATGCCAAACTAATGGTTAAGGGAATTCTCCGGTAGTTTCACTGGAGAGCTGAGGTGACTTTGAAAATCAGCTCTCAACTGGGGTTGGAGTTTTAGTGGCCTTGATCTTATAATACAGATCTTTTCCTTGGCCTGCCAAAATTGTCAGCATGGTACAAGCCAGAATTTGCCTTACACATGAGCAGGATCAATGGCTACCAATATGGTGTGAATTGAAGGATACTACAAACCCAAAATTATACCCACC
This sequence comes from Petaurus breviceps papuanus, assembly GCF_028583685.1. NCBI lineage: Eukaryota > Metazoa > Chordata > Mammalia > Diprotodontia > Petauridae > Petaurus > Petaurus breviceps. Next base: position 957,172 of record NW_027187182.1, read on the forward strand.
CCTGCCCTGCCATGGTGCCCTCTCTTCCTACATAGCCTGAAATGCCAGCCATAAAATGTATTTCATTGGTCTACACAACAAAAATGGAAGCATTAATAATAAATCACATTCTTTTTTCTTAGTCCCCAACTTCTAGGGATCATAGATCTACCATTGGAAGAGACCATAGAAATCCAATCCCTTCATTTTTCCTAAGAGGAAACTGAAGCCTCTTGAAGAAATTACTTCTTCAAGGTCATTCCTAGGATCCCAGATCGAGAGGATGTCTCATCCAAATTCCTCATTTTCTAGAGGAGGAAACTGAGACTCAGAGAGACGAAATAGCATTACTTGAGGTCACCCAGGTCCTAAGTAACACAGCCAAGGTTCTAACCTAGGTTCCCTGACTCTAAATGTGTTGGTGTTCTGGCTACATAATGCCTTATCATGGCAGCCCTGTGCAGTAAATAGTATGTGTATTAGGATCCCTATTTTATAGAAAAGAACACTGAGGTTCAGAGGAGAAAAGTGACTCCACCCAATGGCTATACAACTGGCTGAGTAGCCAAGCTGAGATTTAAACCTAGGTGTCCTGATTCTGTAGTCAGCCCATCTGTCCACTCCAACATCCTGCCTTTCTAGCGTGCATTGGCTCAGCTGGTCCAGAGAAAACTTTGGAACTCTATTAATAACTCAACGATTCATCCCTTTTAGCCCAACGGTATCCTACCAACATCAATGACAGGTCCCATATATGCAAATATTTGTAATATATACCATATGTTATATATTGTATATGGTATATTTTTTATACACACAAATTTTCGTAATACAAAAACGAAAAGAAAGTGAGTGCCCATTGATTGGGGAATAGCTGAATCAATTATGTAGTACAAATGTAATGGGACTGTTCTGTAAGAAACAATGATTATGAGGAATTCATAGAAACTGGATTAGACATCTTGGAAAGGTTATAGAACAAAGTAAAGAGACTCAAAACAGCACAGAAACAACCTCAACAAAAACAAGACAAAAAGGCCAGTGATAGGTGTCCTTTCTCCTGGCAATGAGCTTGGGGCCTATGGGTGAGGAATAAGGCATACATTGTCAGACATGGTCACTGTGCCACATTGTTTTCCTTAAATGTACTTCTTTGTTACCAGGGTGGGTTGTAGGGTGGGGAGGGAGTATTGGGAAGTGATGATGTTTTAAAAAAAAACCCAGAAGTATCAATAAAACATTAAAAATAAACAAATCAATGAATAAATGAATGCATGATTTTTCAAACATGAATAGCACCTTTGTTGAAGGCAAGCTAGCACATTTTAAAATCCCACAGGTATTTTCCACAGCATTGCCATATAATACCTCGTTCAGTCTTCACATCCACTTTAAGCATTTCTGTGGTTGAATTAATGAGAGCACTAGGGACCTGGGCTGTCCACCTACCTCCTCCCTGCCCCCACTGCCCTATCCATATGACTATCCCATCTTCTCTTTCTATCATAAATTCCTTAATAACAACTTTGACTCCTGTTCTTCTACAAAGAAGTCTTCCAGCTTGTTGGTACCCCACCGAGGTGGAAAACTGATGGGAGGTCACGATCAAGACTGGTGCTTGGGCAAGAATCGATAGGGCAAGACTACTTCATGGAACACCTGGGGAGATGCTATCAGAGTCATAAGAGCATCGGAGTATGGTTCTGTTGCGGAGCTTTTCCTTTTAAGTTAGCCAAATTTACTAGAGTTAGTGTTGTTTAGTGGGTAGAGTGCTGGACCTCAAGTGAGGTAAACCTGAGTCCCACTTCCATCTCTGATGCTTCCTAATGGTGTGACCTTGCTGAGTCTAGGTTTTCTCATCTGTAAAAAATAGTAAACGGAGTTAGTGCTGACCTCACCAGCTTGTTGCCCTGAGAGCCTTAAATGAGATAATGTATAAGGAGCTTTGCAAATGTAATAAAGAGCTAGATAAACATCAATTATTACTATTCTTTGTGCCAACAGGTGTGGTCTCATCACCTGGGAGTTTCCCACAATCCCTTTTGATTGGTGGAAAAGTGGTGGGGGACCTTCCGGTTGTTATTGGAGGCTTTCAGGGTTGATCCCCACTCAAAGAAAGGAATGAATGGACAGCTCATGTTTTCTTTACTGACTGTTAGAGCGTTCTCCTATGTGATAATCAATTTAGCCCAGCTGTAGGTTGCTTAATCGCTTTAGAAACCCCAATTGCTTTTGAAACCAAATGCATAGCCTAAAAAGAAAACCTGAGTTCTGGATTTGATTTGCAATCATACTCTGCCGAAGTGATTATATTTGTCGGCCACCCTGCAAACCTAGATTTCTAAATCAGTTAGGGAATTTTTTAAATGAAGTCGCTGTTCGATCTTAAAGCATTTATGCAAGGGCTCTTTTTTTTTCTGCAATCCCATAGCAATATAAAAAATCATGTGCATTTGATTTGTGAATCAATCTACATGGGGGGAGGGAAGAGGATGTATGTGTGTGCTCACTCAGGATCTAGTTACTTTGACTGCCAAACATTTTCATTTACTGCAGGTGATTTGACTTACTAGCGTGATATGTTAACATTCCTAGACATTGTCATTTCCCACAGGGATCTTTTTACACTCCCTTGGTCAGGCTGAACTGGACAGAGACAAGTAGGACCACAAATGAGACTGCAATTGTGAAGAAAAGCAGACAGGGGCCAATGGGGAGGTTCACACAATCCATTTTAATTCATGGTGAAAGAATCGGGAGAGAATATGAAAACTGTTCATATCCTTTAACCAATTACCTATTGGGGAATGACTCTCTGTTTCAATTCCCTGTATATTTCAATTATCAGACTTTCCATTGGTGATATTTTATGCAAATATCTTCCCACTCTACAACTTCTTTTCTAAATCTGCCTTTGTTGAGTTTATTCATGCAAAGGCTTTTAAATTTTATGTAATCAAGACAGTCTGATTTATCTTTAATCATCTCCTCTAAAGCCTTGTTTAGTTAAGAATCTTTCCCCTTCACTATGGTTGTAAAAAGACAGACAGCCTCATTTGCCTTTAATTTTTTTAATGTTGTGGATTATTATATTCAGGTCGAGAATCCATTTGAAGCCTATTGTGATATCTGGTATATATGACACAAATCTAAATTTAATTGCTCTGCAATTGCTTTTTCCATTAATGTTCTTGGGTTTATCAGAGACTGGGCTGTTGTGTGTGTGTATGTGGGGGGGTGGTATTTGTTTGTTTTGGAGGGGTGAAGGCAAGGCAATTGGGGTAAAGTGACTTGTCCAAGGTCCAAGAGTCTAAGGCCAGATTTGAAGTCAGGTTCTCCTGACTCCAGGGCCCAGTGCTCTATTCACTGGGTTGTGAAACATTCCTCCTGTTTCTTTCTTGTCTGGCCTGATCTACTTTTTTGTTTTTAATCATTTCAAATAGCTTTTAAAAATAGATTAATTTTATTTATTTTTAGTTTTCAACATTCATTTCCATAAGTTTTAATCAAATAGTTTTAATAGCTTCTGTTTTAAAATACAGTTTGTATTTTGGTGATGCTTTGCCCCCTTCATATTTTTCCTCATAATTTCCCTTGAGATCCTCAATTTTGTGTTCCTCCAAATGAATTATTATTATTTTGCCTCATTCTATAATGTATCCTGCAGTAATTTGACTGGCATAGCATAAATCTATAACTGAATTCAATAATATTGCCATATTTATTATATTGACACCATCTAACTGGGAGTAATTGCTGTACCTGTAATCATTTGTCTCCATTTATCTGTGAAAAGAATATTTGTAATTTAAATAAGTATTTTCTTCTGTGAATGGATGGGTCAACTCTCTCTCATCTGCCAAAGCTATTCCTTATCTTTGGTTTGGTTTGGTTTCTAAAGATGTCTCATTGCACCACTTTCATAGAAGCACAGACTTCAGAATTGGAGAGGACCTCGGAGGACATGCAGTCCAACCCAAACCTGAAATCAAGACTTTTTCTTGCAATTTACCCAACAAGTGATTATCCAGCCTTTGTTTAAAGACTCAAGGAAGGCAGTTCATTCCATTTTTTATTTGCCTTAACTGCAAGGAACTTTTCCCCGAAATCAAGCCCAAATTTATCTCTTTGTAACTTTTATCCATTCCTCCCAGTCCAGTCCCCGCATCCAGCAGACCAAATCTGATGACTGTTCCAGGTGATAGCCCTTTACACCCCACCCCACCATCAGTCTTCTCTTCTCCAGACTAAACATCCCTAGTTCCTTTGGCTGATCCTATTACATAGATTCGAGGTCGTCACAATACTAGGGATTTCTTATGTCCTTCATAAATTTTAAAATTTTCAAGATAGTTTTGAACCCTGACCCTTACTAAGCATACAAATGGATTTTTGTCATCTACAAATCTGATGAGCATGCCACTGTCACCTTTTTCCTAGTCATTGCTAAAAATGTTAAACAGCATGGAATAGATCATTTGACTTAAAAAAACATCCTGCCAAGACAGAATCTAGATCATTGAATATATCAATACATTCAATATATCTTGGGTCTTGCCAAACATTCTGAATCTATTTAATAGAATTTAATATAATATTAATTAATAGTATTTAATAGATGATAATCTAGCCCAGGAAGAGTCAGACTCACAGCCCCCACAAGCAACAACAAATCTCCCCACTGTAGTAGAAACCAGATTAAAATGTAATTGGTAAATATATAATAAAATAAATTAAAATACAGTAAAACATAGATAATGTTAATAGGTGGTTTTCTAAATCAATATGCAGCCTGCAGGAATCCTTATGTATAAGGTTATTGGCCCCATTTCTATTTGAATTTAATACCATACTCTAATGACAAAGTCATTCCTTCCTCCTCCATTGATCCCAGTGTCCTTTGCAATGCTTCCTACCCATCTCTGGTTCTCAGGTTTCTTCATATGAATAGATATCCTAAATATACGTTACCCTCTCCCCTCCTCCCTTTTATCTTTCTTTTGAATAAGCTATGTTCTCTCAGAGCCTTATTCAGGCCATTGGTTTCCTCCCACCAAGTATTAGCAATACCTATGAGGTCAAGTTTGCCTCATTTCATTATGGTCCCTAGATTATCTTGCATGTTAGCTGTCACTTGGGCATTTTTATAGACATTCAAGGCCAGAGGTTTAATTACTGTTGCCTCTCGTGAATTTTGTCTCCTATGAATTTCGGGCAGCTGGTCTTCATTATAACTGTCCTCTTGGTAGTTATATTAGGCAGTATTCTCTCTATCGCTTCCTTTTAAAAAATTAGACTTACATCACAAGTCATATCGGCCCTTGTTAGGAGAACTTCATCCCTGGTGGGATGCCTCCCATTCCTTTATTTTGAGACCTTCCCAAGGCCTTGTATGGGCAAAGAAACAGACATAACTTTCAGCATCTTTTCAAGTTTCCCTAGTTCTACATCCATGTTTGCAAGGGGAGGTGCAGCAGAAAGTGTTTTCTTTGGAGGAGGGGAGGGAATGTTCTCTCTACTTCGTTCTTAACCAGCTCCAAGTAAGCATCCTAACCTAAAGTTTTCTCAAGAATCTGGTCCCAATCTACTTCCTTCACAATTCACTCAGTTTCAAGAACTCCTCTTCCTCTTGTGCCTAAACTTTGAAAATACCATTTGGGGGCAGTTCCTGCCCCCGGGGTAACTGGCCACCATTTCTCCATCTCATCAAATTTCATTTTTTCTTCCATTCTCATTAGAGAACATTTTTTTCTTCCTTATCTGGCCTCTTAGTACCTGGATCTTAACTCTAATTCATTATTTACCTCCCTGGGCCATGTCATTTACTTCAGATTTTTGTAGAGAGCTTTTGTTTAGAAAGCAGAGGATGCTGCGCAAAAATCAAGCTTCAGTGATGGGGCTTTTTTGTTTCCATGATGTATAGAAAGTCAGAGGTGATATCTCCAGTGCATTGAACATGACTAAATATTAGAAGATGTGGATTTTTTTAGTCTTTTTTTTTAACACACTGTAGCTTGCTTAACCTTGGGAAGTCACTTGATTTCAGTACAAGCCTGTTTCAAGATCTCTTCAATCAGTATTTTCTCCTTCCCATTGGAAGCTCAAAGAGAAGGGCTGTTTCCTATCCAGCACAGCTGCATGAGGCTACTTGATACAAGTATAAGGAAAGATAAGAATGGAACCAGAGCAAGTACCTTGTGATGAAACCCCATTCAATTCTTTCAATCATTTTTATCCTACTTTTTTTTTTAAGACAGGAATGTGTGCTTAGGGGGGAAAGTACTCGAGAAACCCTATGGTGTACTGGAAAACGCACTGGCTATGAAGTCAAAGGAGACATGTTCAGACGATGGCTTCCATCTTTATTACCTTTGTGACCTTGGGCAAGTTCCTTCCTTCTCTGAGCCTTAGTTTCCTTTTCTGTAAAACGAAAGAGCTGGATCACAAGCTCCCTTCTAGAACTGACATTCATAGACTCAGATCCAGAGCTGGAAGGGCTTTCTAAGGCTCTCTAATCCAAGTCCCTCATTTTAAAGAGGGGGAAACTGAGGCCCAGAGAGGGGCTGGGACTTGCCAAAATCACACAGGTGGTAAATATCAGAAACACATTTGAATTCAGATCCTCTGACTCCAGGACCAGTACTGTTCACTGTTCTGACGTCTCATTTAAACTTGCTGGTCTGGACCATGCACCTAAGGCATCTGCCAACAGCTGGTGGCAGGAAACCTTAATAGTAGGGTCAGCTCTTTGAAAGGATGTCTAAACCTCTGAAAAGTTGAATCTACAACTACCTTACTCTCCTGTTTTGCATAAACCTTAACTTTTCTTTAAGCATTTAAATTTGATTACACATTTCATCTAAGCATTGAAAGTGGTAGTGAATTAATGAATGGGTGCCAAGTACTGTGCTACATGCTGGGGGCGGGGACAATACAAAAGGTGGACAAACTTTGCCCTCATGGAGTTTGCATTCTAAGGAGGGGAGACAAAGCTATATAAGTGAGTGGTGGTCAGGAAGGATGCTCCAATTTGGGTAAAACACAGAGGTGGTGAGCAGAGTCACAAGGTGGGGGAGGGGAATCGATTTACCCTTTCCAGTAGCAGGACCGTATTTATTCGACTTTGGTCCCAGAACTGAAAAAAGGAGGCAAAAAGGGGAGGGTGCATGCCTGGAAGCTGAGTGGAAGGCAAGAAGATGGGGAAGGTATAAAGCAAAGCGTGGCTGAGGCCAGCTAGATAGAGTGGGCCATGGGAGGCATTGACCCTTCAAGAGTAGTGTGGGCCCCAGGGGAAGAATCCTAATGTTCCAAGGGTTACATCCCCCAGGGCATGGTCTCTAGTCTAAGAAGTACTGGGGTAAAGCAGCAGATAAGTAGATAGCTAAAGTATGGGGTAAAGTGGGAATGTAATTTAACCCTTAGGGGATTATTCTCCATTTTAATTTTTTTTTTTTGGAGTGGGGAAGGCAAGGCATTTGGGGATAAGTGACTTGCCCAAGATCTCACAGCTAGTTAAATGTCAAGTGTCTTAGGCCAGATTTGAACTCAGGCCCTCCTGACTCCAGGGCCGGTGCTGTATTCACTTATTCTCCATTTTGAAAGACAAATCACACTGCTCTCACTCTCCTGGCTTCGCCCCTCCTAGAGTCAGCTAAACTCAAAAGCTTAAGGCCAGGAAAGGAGAGAGAATACCTGGTTGGGTTAGCCATCCCAGGAACTGAGGACCAACTCCTTCCTCCGTGGTGAGACTGATTATTTAAGAGTGGTTTTATACAGTTTATACAGGAAATTCTTTAAGACTATAAGTTTCAGAGCAGGTACTAACCTGGACTTCCTCTCTGGAAGTTCTCTATACCAATGAGATCACATACCCAGTCCCCTCCCCAAAACAGAGTTTACATATGATCTGTGGGAGGTAAAACAATCATTCAGTTTGGTGAGAGATGGGATTTATTTAAACTTGAGAATAAGGTCATGCTTGGGTGAGTGTATATATATGTATATATACATGCATACACTCATATACATATACACACACTACATACATCCACATATATGGATGTGTGTATTTATATGGATGAATGTCTGTGTATACACACACACATATTCTCACAGCCCAGATAAGAGATTGAGTCACAAATAAGATGTTCCATGGGCTGATAAGAGATTTGGGTAGAATCCCCATTCTGCTTTGGGGACAAAAATTCACTTGACTACAAGGATGTTCACATGTCACAGAGAGGTTAGGTGACTTGCCCAGGGTTACACAGTATTTGAGGTTGAATTTGAACTCATTTTTTCCTGACTCCAGGTCCCACAGCTGCCATGTATTCCTGACTCTAAGGCCAGAAGGATTCCATGCTACCCCAATTAATCTAATGCATATACTGTACGCCTACCATGTGCCTGGCCCTGTGAAGGGTACTAGAGAAAAAAAGAGTCAAGTGAATTGAGTCCTATCCTCAAGGAGCTTACATGTTACTAGAGAGTATGTTTTTATAAACAGATATATACCACATGTAAAGAGTAAATGGAGGGGAACCTCAGAGAGCAAGGCTCTAGTAGCTGAGGCTAACAGACCTTCCCCCCCCCCAAGACCACCCCCCCATCTATACAGTTTCCTCATTAATAAAATGGGGAAAATAATAGCACCTCCCTTTCAAGGTTGTTATGAGGCTCAAATAAGAAATGTGTGTAAAATGCTTTGCAAAACTTAACTTGCTATGGACAGGCTAGCTGTTATCACTAGCTCTCTGATCCTGGCAAATTCTCTTATCTCTTTGCCTCAGTTTCCTCATCTGTAAAATGAATCCAACTGGGATACTCGTCTTACATAGTTGTTGTTAGGATCTGATCATGTTAAGTGCCTTGCTTAAAGTGCCATCTAAATGCTGATTGTTACAATTGTTACCCTCTTTTGGTTAGGAGGAAACTGAGGCTCCAGGATAGGCCAGGGTCCAAAAGTCTGTCAGTGGCAAAGCCAAAAGGCAGGCCTCTCACCTCCTGGTGTTCTCTCCAGCAGTGGCTGCCAATCTTGCCATAGAAATGAGGCGCCTCTCCTGACCAGATACATGTGTATGTCCCCCAACCTCAGTAGAATGTGAGCTCCTTGAGGGCAGACCATCCTTCACTTATTTTTGTATGCCTGACACATAGTAGGCACTTAATTAATACTTGCTGGTCCGTTAGTAATTGCCATCTGTACCATGCCAAGGAAAAGAATACTGCCATTAGTAATTAACCATTTTTTAATGTCAGCAGTAAACAGCTAAGAACCAAGTAGGAGAAATAACAGCCATATTGAGGAGTGGTCTGTTGAAGAGAGTGTTGGGCACGTTGCTTCTTGTGTGCTCAGCATGGCGTGGAGCTGGGCACACTGGGTGTGGGAAGTGTTCTAGAAGCAGAAGAGCGTTATCCTCTATCTCGGGAGGGGAAGCTGATGGGGGCTGGCTGGTGGTGTGCATTCCTGGAAGCCAGGGTGGGGAACCTGTGGCCTTCTAGGTCCTCAAGTGTGGTCTTTGGGCTGAGTTTGACGAACAAATCCTTTTATTAAAGGGGTTTGTTCTGTGAACTTTGGATTTAGTCCAAGGGTCGCACTTGAGGACCTAGAGGGCCACATGTGGCCTCCAGGCCGCAGGTTTTCCACCCCTGCTGTAGGCAAAAGAGAGAGAGGAAATGATGGTCTTCTAAGAACTGAGTGAGAAATAACTGAGATTTGCAATGGTTTTCCCAGAGGCCCAATCATCATTTAGCAAATGAAGATGGGGTCACATCCAATTTTGACTTTTCATTTTGAGTAGCCCTTTCCCATCTATCTGTCAGCAATAATCAAAAGCCATTTCTCCATTTCTCCCTTCCTCTATCTTTTCCTCCCTCCCTCTCTCACCCGCAGGTAAGCCTCTCAACATTCCATGCAAAGCCTTCTTTGGATTCAGTGGCGAGTCGGGGCCAATGATCTACTGGATGAAAGGAGAGAAGTTTATTGAAGAGCTGGCAGGCCACATTAGAGAAGGTGAAATCAGGTACTGGCCTGGAATTGTTTGTGTCTGTGCTGTATGGGTTATTAAGGGAACGGCTATGCCCTCAGTGAACTGATGCGATGGGGACGCCTCCCTCATCTCCAACCTGACAGATCCAGCTGAGCGCAGGAGAGCTGAGCCCCTTCCAGGGAGGAGAATGGCCTCCAAGAGCTGGCTCATATGCCCATCAGAGCCTGGCACCGGGATGGGCCAGCCCCAGCAGGCCCTTTGCATCCCTTGGTGCCCTCTTGCCAAGAGATTCTGCTGCTACTACTCCTCCACCCACAGGACAAGTCTTTGATGCCCGAGTTTCTCCATGGTGGGAGAGGGAGGCAGTGCCCTGTCACTTCTGAAAGGAGGCTCTCTGTATGCACTACAGTCTGGGAGAGGTCTGCTGTTCTGCCAAAAAAGAATTCCTGATGGGCAGTGTTCCTTCCCTGCCCCCCTGCACCAGTACCCAGTGATGGTTTTAAATGTCTAATCATTTTCTCCCCATACCTCTTAAAGCCAATCTCTCTTAGGCATACCCAGGAACTTAATAAGATCTTAGACTTAGAAAGAACCTTCTAGGTTATCTTGTCTATCGCTCTCATTTTATAGTTGAGGAAACTGAGGCCCAGAGAGTAAAAATACTAGCACCAGGTCACATGTAGGACCCCAGAGGTCATCTAGAGCAGGGCTTTTTTTTTTTGCTTTTTGGAGGGGCAGGACAATTGGAGTTAAGTGACTTGCCCAATGTCATGTGGCTACTATGTATTAAGTGTCTGAGGCCGCATTTCACCTCAGGTCCTCCTGACTCCTTTTCACTTTTAGGCAGCTTTCTTTGGCATTGCATGACCTGAGAGCATACACAGTGCAAAATTCACATGCTTAGTGTTCAGAACCAAGGCTACAGGGAAGTTGCTTGATGTAACTCCAACAAGCATTGCCAGAAACACCTCAGATTCATTACACGTTTGATTTTGAATTCATTTTTGAGAGTTGTGCATTCGGAAACCTTTTACTATTGCCAGATGTTCCACAACCCCATATGGGGTCTGTAACAGCAAGCACCCCAGCGTCCCCAGGGTGCCTGCCAACACAGGTTCTTAGATCTGCTTTTCTAAAGGAAAGCAACTCAAAATGGGTTAACAATCTTGCTTTAATAAATCAAACATATCACTTACCTAGTTCAGGGGAAAAAGTCAGCACCCCGAACTTCAGAGTATACAGAGGTTACAAGCAGAAATTGCAAGAAGACATAGAAACAAACAGATCAAGCAGACAGGCCTCTAACTGTCCAACCATTACATCCATACCTAGTCAGTTACCAGAGAGGGAAGCATCAACATCTGGGTTTTTCAAAGCCGCAGGGCTCTCAACAGCTGGCCAGAGTCTCATCTGGTCAAATCACACAACACTTCTCAAAGTGAGCCCCAAAACAACGCCTCACATCAGGGATTATATAGCCTTCTCCTAGCTCAGAGAATGTAACAACCCTCTTGACCCACTGCCCAATCACAAAGTATCTCCTGAAAAACAAGCCTCCCACCACAGGCTCCAGGTGCACTTAACCTAGGGGCAGGAAAGATCTTACACAATACAATCTTAGAAAGATGGCAACAACATAAATTTACATTCCCATTGCAGGGTCACAATCCACAGTTTAAGAAGCAATCCTCTAGACCAAACCTCTCATTTTGCAGTTGAGGAAACTAAGGCCCAGAGAGTAAAGAGAGTAGTACACAGTCACATGTAGCTCAGAGAAAAGTGCCTTTGTCCAAGTCACTTCTTGAACACTTAGAACTATTACACAGGTAATAAATGCCAGAAACAGAATTCAAACTCAGGTCCTCTGACTCCAAAGCCAGTACTTTTTTCACTGGACCACACTGCAGGAAATCACTATTTTTCCAAGCCCATTTAGTTTCCGCTTGACTGTACACAGAGTATTAAATAACAGGGTGAAGACTGGGCCCTTGGTCTGGTAGAGAGTCCTTTGACCTCAAGATGGTGATGAGGAACAGTTGTAATAACATTAAGGTACTTATCCTCATCAATGGTCTTCCCCACAGGAGCCTATCTGGCCTTCAATAGTACTGTACCAGGTTTAAAAGGCATTCTCATGGTCCCCCTACCTAAGAGGTCATAATGCCAAAGAAACAAGCCCTGGTTATCTATCAAGACCCTAACACTTCCTTCCCATAATCCCTAAGCTCTCCCCTCCAATATGTGTGCCATGAGGCAGAGTGCTGACATATTTGACTCCTTTAAAGTTCCACTTAAAATACTTGTGAAGAGATGTCTTCCCTTCCACTCAACCCTGACTCTCCTTTCATACCTGTATTATTTCCTCCCTTTACATGAGGACACACTCCATCAAGTTTTCCTTAATTTTGTGTTTCTTAACACAACAAATTTCATTCCTTCAGACCTAGTAATCGAGGATGAGTAGGGTATCCTTTAGGCTGGTGAGAAGGGGAATAGCTCAAGTTCTATGTTATAATTTGGGAAGGAGAAGAGGGCAGGCCTCCTCAGCATGAAGAACTCCATGTGTAGAAATTGCCACCACCCATACAAATCAACAACTTGTCAAGGCATCCTAGCAGCACAGTAGCTAGAGCGCTAGACCTGGAATTGAGAAACTCCAAAAAGTTGAGGCCTGCCTCAGAGACTTACTGGTTATATGACCCTAGCAAGTCATTAAACCTCTCTCAACTCCAATTTCTTCCTCTGTAAAATAGGGATAATAATAGCACCTACCTCCCAGGATTATTGTGAAATCAAATGAGATAATATTTATAAAGTACTTTGCAGGTCTTAAAATGCTATATAAATGTGGTTTACTACTACTAGAAGGAAATAACTCAAAGAAGGAAGCTATCATCAAAGAGTGAAGGAGACAGAATATTACCAAGAGGCAAATTTAAATTTAGAATTTAAATAGGCAAAAAAGGAGAGAAAAAGGTATTCCTGGTGGGGGGGGAAGTAGAGGGATGCATGGTTGGCATGAGAAAAAAGAAAAAAAAACAGTCTGGTAGAGGTCAGACTGTGAAGGGCCTTAAATGCCAAGAACAAGTGGGTAGAGTTTTATCCAGTAATCATAGGAGCCATGGAGGGCTTTTGACCAGAGGAGACAAATGACAAAAGCAAGGTCTTAGAATGAGTCATTTTGTGCCCAAATAGAGAATGAGGACACACCCCATCAGGTTTTCCTTAATTTTTCATTTCTTAACACAACTCAAGGCAGAGAGAACAGTTTGAAGGCTGAAACATTGCAATAATCCATGAGTGGGCTGATAGAAGTATGCCTAAAATAAAGTAGTGGTAGGGAGAAAGGAGAAACAAGCATTTATTAAGTACCTACTATGTGCCAAACACTGTGCAGAGTGTGTTACAAATCTTGTCTCATTTGACCTTCATGACAGCCCTGGGAGGGAAAGTACTATTATTCTACAATTTTTATAGTTGAGGAAACTAAGGCACAGAGAGATGAAGAGACTGGTCCTGGGTCAGGGAGCTAGTAAGTATCTGAGACCAGATCTGAACGTGGGTCTTCCCCACTCCAGGCCCTGTGCTGTATCCACAACATTCAGTTCAATGGCAGTGATCAAGAAAGTTGAGAGGATGTGGTAGTCATTTGGCTATGAGGGGTGAAGGAGAGGGATAAGTCAGGAGTAATTCCAAAGTCTTGACCCTAAGTCACTGGTAGAATGACAAGACTATAGCAAAGTCAGGATGGAAAACTATTTTGGGGAGGAAGAGAAGGAGTCTGGTTTTAACTATTGTTGAATTTCACACCCAAGCAGGACCAAGAAGAGAGCCCAGCCCTAGGCCCACAATTCTGGACCAAAAGGAGAAAAAAAAGAAATCAATGACAGAGAAAGTTTAAAGACTATTAAATACCACAGAGATATCAAGGAGATTGAAGGCTGAGAAAATGAATTATAGAGGAAAGAAGCTCCCATCAAAACCATAAGTTAGCGGTGACCACATTCATCAGCTTTTATTCATGTAACTTTCCTTTTACCTTTATCATTCTTGAAAGGACATTCTGAATTTCACAGTGTAAACCAGGAAAGGCTATAGAGTGATTTCTCTGGTCAATAGCCAATCACTTATAGCGCAGACCCTGGCCAACAATCTAACAGATGGATACATGGGCTGTCATGAGGGGAAATGGAGTAAAGAATGTGACCCCAGCTACACTATTGGAATAGCACCACAAAATTTTGGCCCTAGCACCATCTTCATCCATGAGAAAGAAAGAACACCCTCCATATTTGCTTTTTTTTATTTTTAAAAGCAATTGGGATTAAGTAACTTGCTCAAGGTTATACGGCCTGTTATTTCTGGGTGTGGTGCTGAGTATCTGAGCCCGGATTTGATCCAGGTCATCCTGACACACGAGCTGGTGCTCTTACTCGCTGAGCCAACTGGCAGCCCCTAAGCAATTGGGTTTAAGTAACTTGCTCAAGGTTACATGGCCAGGTGTTTCTGGATGGGTGTTAAATGGCTGAGCCCGGGATTCGATCCCCAGGTCATCCTGACACTGGAGCTGGTACTCTTACTAATCACAGCCTCTCCTGAGCCTAATATAAATCAGTTTATTTTTTGTCATTTTAAGAGGTATCTCAATCTAGTCTCATTCTATCTATGGTCTTTATTAAGCCAATTACACATGAACTGATCTTCATGCCAGCTGATGTCTCTTATTTGATGAATGTTCTTGGACATTTGGGACATTTGTGAAACAACAGAAAAGGCACAAGGGACTGCTTGACATTTTGGGCATTCTGGACATTGACTAGGACCAGTCAATAGTTCCATCCTGGTTAATTCTTTTAAATGGGAAGGGCAAACAAACTATCACTGCTAGGATTACAGGGTGACAAGGCCCCAGGCCTTTGGGAAACTGATGGGGTAGGGTGGCACAGAAACCCAATGTCCAGAAGCTTGTAGAAATACTCTACCCACAGTATGGATCTCAGAACCAGAAGTGTAGGGAATCTCTCCCTTCACTGGTTGGAGGTAGGATATCACAGAGCTCAAAAGGACACAATCCCCTCATTCTGCATATGAGGAAACTGAGGCCAGGAATGGTCAATTGACTTGCCCTAGGCCATAGTCTAATAATACCTAAGGCAAGGTTAAAACTCAGGATTCCTTTACTCCACAGCCAGCAAGCTTGTCCGGACCCTATACTGTCTCTCAAGTTAAACCTAGGAGGCGGCTTCTATTTTCTCAAGCAACAGAAGGTGTCAACTTTTTAGCTCTATATATTATTGCCCCAGAACAAAAAAATTACTGAAGACAGTTTGCCTAGAGAAAGAAGGCTTGAGTGTATAGCATAACAGTCTGTAGAGAGTCCTCACACCCTCCCTATTCAGTTGTTACCTTGTAGCTCACCCAGCAAGTGGGATAAGAGCTTTGCCAGGCTTTGGTAGCTTTCCTGTGATGTCAATATGCCTCTCATTGGCTACACTGCCCACTGTTATGTCCTGAACACACTCTGTGCTGCCAAAGCTCACAAACTCTGGGGTAGCATCTTACAATTTCAAGCAGAAAATGACCTATCCTTTCTACACAACTCCAAGTAGAAAAGAAGGGATTATGGGACTGGGCTACTGGCCTTTGTAATTGCATCAGAACCTGCCCATTGTTTACCCTGGCTGCTGTAATTGCAAGTATGTAACTTGAAGAGCCATGTAGTCTAACACCCTCATTTTACAGAGTGGGAAACTGAGGCCTAGAGAGATTAAATGACTTATCCCAGGTCACACATTAGATCATGAATATAGACCTGGAAAGGCCTTCAGGGGCCATTTAATCCAACTCCCTCATTTTATAGAAAGGAAAACTATGGCGCAGGGAGGGGAAGTGACTTGCCCAAGGTCACACATAGGATCCTAGGTCTAGAGGTGTAAGGAACGTCAGGGGCCATCTAATTCAACCCCCTCATTTTATAGATGAGGAAACTGAGGCCAGGAGAGGTGAAAACACTTATCCCAGATCACACAAGTAACAAGAAGCAGAATCATGATTCAAAGTCAGATCCCAAGTTTACCACTCTTTCCCCGAGCCACAAAAGGGTAGTAAGGAAATTTGGTGTCAGAGACCATCATTCCTTCTAGTTGCCATTTTAGGGCTTTGAGGATTGTGAGTTGGGCCTCTCACTTTAGAGGCTGTGAATAGGCCCATTTAGTGAGCACACTGGCTTCACTGGACCCATTAGCATCCATCTGTTGAGGCCAGAGAGTTCAACTGCTATTTGGCGAGTTCTCAGTGGGCATACTGGCACACAGAGAGGGCACTCCTACTGTCTATGTGCCAGAGCTTAACAGGAGCAGTTTGGCGGAGCCAAGAAGGGCACATCTCAAAGCCAGCGAGTACCTTTGATGGAGGATCAGTCCCAAATCTGGGCCACTCCAGGATGAGGAGTCCTGTGCTACTTTGGCCACAGCTTCCTTTTCACTCATCTTACCAGTGGCAGGAGAACTTGGGGCAGAAGGGGGGGCAGAAACCAAGCCTGTGTGAGTACTCTGTACTGCTAATAAAATTGTCCTAGAAAGTAAGCAAGTCCTATGAAAGAATATGAAGCAATGCTATTCCTTAAGCCTGCCTATAGGCTTATGAATTGCACCTGATTGTCAAAGGAAGCCGGTGAATTTCACCACACCTACTCTGGCCAGGAAGAGACATTTTTTATTTGAAATATCCCTCAAAAATCACTCTATCAATATGGTAGGCTGGCTTCCTAATGCCAAATTGTAATATACCAAATCCTTTACCACACATAACCTGAAAGCCCTATTCAATTTATCTTTACATTTTTTATGGAAAGCCTCTTAAAATGCCAATAATTTGATTCATATTAGGCTCATGAGACACTGTGAATATGACAATTTTCCATTGATATGGGGGAGGTTTTTTTCATCTCTTTCCAGTAACATCCTTTCTCTAAGTAAAATGCTCTAACCAAATGGGTCCTATGATCCAGGTATGACAAGTTTCTTCTGTGAGAAGAAAAGTCAAGCTAAAAGGAAGATTCTGAGTCACCTGCTACATGTAAACACTCCCTTCCCTCTCTAAAAAGAATGTCTGAAAGAATCCAATGGAGTCAGAGGTGGGAGGGCCCATCTAGTCTAACCCCCTCACTTTACAGATGCAGCCTAGAGAAGTTGTGACTTATCCAAGGTGACACAGGAAATAAAAGGCTAAGACAGGATTTGAAGTCAGATCCTCCAAATCCAGAACCAGGGCTCTTTTTTGCTGTACCACACTGCATCTTGTAGATTGAAGAAACCACAAAAGTCAGGGTGGAAAGGAAATTGCAAGACTTGTTTTTGACATGTTCCCACCCATTCTTTCAGGTATCCTCTCTCTTCCCTGAGTGCCCAAGATCTTCCACTGCACTCCCCTCCATGGCCTAGTCTGTCTTTCCCTGCCTTTCTCCAATGGGAATGATAATAATAGCACCTACCTTCCTGGGTTATTATGAGGATCCAGTGAGACAACATTTGTAATATGCTGTAATATGTGGATATGTAATATCCACAGAACCTGGAATATAGTGAGTCATACATAAATATTAGCTATCATTATTATTATTAAGTCTCTTGGAAACTAAGCACTACTAATGATAATCTGGCCAGCTAAGTGACATAAGAGATAGAATGCAGGACCTGGAGTCAGGAATACTCATCTTCGTTAGTTCAAATCTGGCCTCAGGCACTTTCTAGCCATGTGACCCTGGATAAGCCACTTCACTCTGCCTCAGTTTCCTCATCTGTAAAAAGAGCTAGAGAAGGAAATGGCAAACCACTCCAGTCTCTCTGCCAAGAAAGCCCCAAATGGGGTCATGAAGAATCGAGCACAATTGAAACAACCAAACAACAAATGATCGTCTCATCAAGTGGCAAGAATTTCCTGAATGCCTCATATTCAGGTTGTTATAGTGGGTGCTTGGGATGCCAAGACAAGAACCACTTCATGCCCTCAAGGAGCTAACATTCTCAGTGGGAGAAGGGGGACAGCATTAATCAATCCCCCAACACTTATTAAGTGCTATGTTCTGTACTAGGTGCTGGGGATTCAAAGATAAAAATGAAACAGACCCTGCCCTCAGCGAGCTTACAATCTACTGAGGGAATGCAACTCATACACAGATAAAAAAGTAAATATAGGTTAAGTTGAGGCTGGAGAGACCACTTACAACTGAGGGGATCTAAGTTTCCAGTAGGAGGTAACACCTGAACTTACCTTTGATGGAAAATTCGCATTTCAAAATTCAGAGACTGAGAAGGAAACACATTTGCGGCACGTGTGCCTATGCCAAGGCACAAGGAAGGGAGGTAGAATGCCAAGTTCAGGAATAGTGAGTAGGCCAGTTTGGGTGGATCTGCATGTGTGAAAGGGAGTAATGGGAAATGAGGCTGAAAAGGTAAGCAGGAGCCAAATTATGAAAGGCTTTAAATGCCAAGCTGGGAAGTTGGTATTTTATCCTCTAGGCAGGAAGGAGACACTGATGATTTCAAAGCCAGGCTGAAGAGTTTATATTTTGTCCTAGATGAGGCACTGAAGACTTTTAAGCAGGAGAGTGACATGGTCAGACACAATGGCCAAAGGGCAGGGAAAGGCCACATCAGTGTTGTTTAAGGAATGGGGATACCTGGACTAGTTTGCAGGCAGCAGAGAAGGAAAAAGGGAGAGATTGAAGATTAGAGATTAAAGGGTGAGAGGAGATGATCAAAAGGGGAATTGGGAGGGAAAGGGACCAAACAGGAGCACAAGTAGAGATTGTGACCTTGGTAAAGAGATGAGACATATCTTTCTCAGAAATTGAGACAGGCAAGGCAATATTGGGTGATGATATAAAAGATTTTGAGGCACAGAATGAGGAAGAATATCTATTGCAGGCAGTATAACAGAGATTCAATCAAGGCAGAAAAAAAAGATTACCGTGCAGCAGTAAAGACCCCATTGAGGTGAAGTAGCCTACTCTTATAGTGGACTGAACTGAACAGCCCACTTCTGGCCAGTGTATCTACCTGGTTTATTGGCCTGCTACATAAATGTGACTCAAATCCACAGTAGGCCAAGCCATTCCAATCATTCCATGATTACTTGATTACTCCATGGAGATGGTCCACCCATCAGAGAGGCCTTGAATCCTTCATATCAGTCAGCCTATGGGGAAGGGAGACACAATCATCACAAGAGGATGTTTGTGCCTATAGAAGAGGTAGAAAGTACTACTCCCCAGAATCAAAGGCCTGGTGAGTGGCCCCTCTCAAGACGATAAAACATCCCAAAGTTGAATGAACGGATTGTGGTTCAAATTGTGCATAGCCCACTCAGCTCCATGAAAATCTGGCTCAAAGGCAATCTGGGAAGCTTGGAGCCAATCACTATCAAGAGTCAGGACTGGTAGGTTTTGCCAAAGCTATAAGGGTAAACTGTGAAGTATCTGGATTTCAAAGGGCTTCACTAAACGAATTCACTGACTATCCTCTCTAGGGCAGAGGCCAGTAGAAGGCAGAGTAGATAGAATACTGAGCCTGGAGTCAGGAGGACAGGAATGCAAATCTAACCTCAGACACTTATTGACTAGCTGTTTGACTCTGGGCAAGTCACTTAG
Source organism: Petaurus breviceps papuanus (assembly GCF_028583685.1). NCBI lineage: Eukaryota > Metazoa > Chordata > Mammalia > Diprotodontia > Petauridae > Petaurus > Petaurus breviceps. The sequence continues at coordinate 976,789 of NW_027187182.1, forward strand.
CCTCTGTCTGCCTCAGTTTCCTCAGCTATAAAATGTGAACTATGATAGTACCTACCTTCCAAAGCTGTTGTGAAGATCAAATGAGATCATATTTACAAAGCCCTTAGCATAGCATCAGGCACTTAAGAAATGCGTGTTCCCTTCCCTTCCTACTCCTGTCATTACCCATTTTTAGATGGTAAGGTGCTAACGGGCAAGGACACATCGGACACATCTAAGTGGTTGTCACTGTCACAGTCCCATCCCCCCACTTTCACCTCCCACTCTTCCTCTCATGGCTGGTCAGGCTGCTAGATTCATCTGAGTGGGCTCTAGGCCTCAGACTTCTCCCCATAGTCAGCAGTGCTCAGTCCCATACTTAATCTTCAATTCGCCACATCTCTGTTTCCAGGACACATTTGCCAAACTGTAGAATTCTAGAACTAGAGAGGGAAAAAGCCTCAGAGGTCATCTAATCCAGCCCCTGCATTTTACAGAGAGGGAAACTGAGACCCAGGGACGCAAAATGACTTAGCCTAGGTCACACACCTAGGAAGATCCTGAGATAGTCCTTGAACTCAGGTCTTCCTGATGAGAGCCCAATGCTCTATCCAGTAACCAGAAATGGAGGGGGGCTTTATCTCTAAGTTGTTTTGGTAACAGAGCCAGGATTTATCCCCATCACTTCCATTTCCCAGTTTACTGTCCTTCCCATTATGCTCTGCTGCTTCCTTTTGCTTCCTGCCACTTTTAGGAGAATTAGGTAAACACAACGAAATCAGAAATAAAAGCAAACTTCTGAGAGATATCTTGGGTTGCATCCACATTTCAGTCCAGTCTGTCCTTTCTATACCCACAACCCAAGGCATTGATCACTGATTGAAATAGATCCCTCTGGCCCAACCCCCACATTTCACAGAGAAAAAAATAGAGGCCCAGTAAAGGGAAATGATTTGCCCAAGGTCTTCTAGTAAAGTGGCAGAGCCAAGGCCTCAACCTCAGGTCTCCCAATTTCAATCCCATGCTTTTTTTTTTGCCACACTCAGGCTTCACAAATTCTGTTCACTAGACTATTAACAGAGGCAGAAACAGGGGCTAGAATAAGTTTCAACAATTGGAGGAAACAGAAAAGGTTTTCTATTTAGTGAAACAGGATATTCCATTCCTGGGAAGTTCCCATTGCCTCCAGCATTTGCATTCCCTCATGCACAAAATGCTCCTTCCTCACATATTCCTCCTCAGCATCGTCTGCCTTGGGTTCTAAATCTCTAGGAGCCCATCTGCATAACTGCTGGTGCAGTGCTTGGCACACAGAGACAGAGTCAGGAACAAAGACTTTTTGATGATGCCAACAATGGCCAATGTTGCTTACTGGACATTGCTCAGGCATTATAGAAGCTGGAGCTGCCAGTTCCCCCCATTGGAATCGCTCAGCTCTATAAACCAGGCCTCCTAGCAATCCCCAGAGCACCTTTGCAAGCTCACAAAGAGGCAGTTAACCAGGTGCCTACAGCGAGCCCTGAAAGCAGATGGGAGTTGTCCACTTCATGAAACATTTTCTTTTCCCCTATCTACTTTCATGGCTACCATTAAGTAAGATAAGGTGCTCACTCAGAGGGATGGGAAAAGAGGCTGGGACAGAGAATTGGTTTGATGAACACTGTACTAAGCACAGAGTAGATTTTCATGAAATCAAGTAAAACTGAATAGAATGACCTTGTGTCATAGCCTGTGGTGAAAGGATAGTGAATAAAAAGGCCATTTTTACATCAGGAAAACCTGGGTTCTAGTCTAGCCTCTGAGATATACTAGTTGGGTGACCTTGGGCAAACTACTTAATCTCTCAGGTCTCCAGGCAGTTCCAAGGGTATAAATTACAGAAGAAGTGCCACCCTGCATTGGTGAAGGGACTTCCCTCATTCAGGAGTTCCTCTATTAAAGGTAGAAGAGGTCTAGAGATTAGGTAGATATATACATATGTATGTTTGTGTGTATATGTGTGTATGCATGTGTTGATATATAATATTTATTAAATGTATGTGTATGTATAATTTCCCATCATCCATGGATATAATTATCCCTTACTGAGTACTACTTTTTATCTAATTTAATGATTTTCTCTTAATTAGACAATATTCAGTGGTATTCCCTACTTATTGAGGGCAGACTTGGAATGAAATCACCAGTAATTGACATGATAAGTTCTATGATACTACTCCCCAATACTAGCCTTCTGTGTTCATCAAGCTGGTTCCCCAATTCCCATCTCTGAAACTTGGCTCATATTAATCTCCCTCCCACCAACACACATACCACCCCCCTTTGCATGTCTACATCAACCCATATTTGTCCAAGATCTGGTTCCTGCCTTCTATAGTGCCTCTCTCCGGCCACTTTCCTTCATTGAACTCATATTGCACCCATTCATAGTACCACCCAGTGTAACATTTGGTTCTATACTACCTATATTACTCTCAGAATTTTCCATATAGGTTCAATCTGGCTCCCTAGCAAGGCTATAAACCTCTTGGGGACAGCGACCGGCCACATCCTTCTACTTTTATATATATCTCCCATAGCGCCAGCCACACAATAGGGGGTGTCTGTCTGTCTCTCTCTAAATATATGCATATATATATACACATATATATAAATATAAATATTTTGATTGGCTGATATTTACTAGCAAGGCAGTTGCCTGACTCTTCTGAAGAGTGATTTACAACCAGAAAGGCCACCTTACTATTTACTCCCCGAGGAGTAAGTGGTTCCCTCCCTCCAAATTTTCCATAGCTGATTATTAATACACATCATCTATATTAATAGATGGGCCGAGGGCAATTTTTCAAATCCTCTCCCCAGATTCTCTCTGCAGCCTCTGAAGATCTATTTTGGAAACAGCCTTAGACACGAAGAATGAAGGCCTGTGTATGGGGGACAGGCCATAGCCTTGTGTCTCCGTGCCTGGTGAAGGCAGAGGCCACCCTGAGAGGGAAGCGTCCAGTCAAACTGGGTTTGTGGGGTCTGAGGAGCTTCTGTGAATAAACACTGCTATTCCTGAGAGGGATACCCAGGAGGTAGATGGAGCCGCCCAGGCAGGAGGCCACAGAGAAGCAATGGGAGAAAAGGGAGGAAACAGCCAGCAGGCTATGGATGAGAGCTTTGGTCAGGAGAAAGTTCTACTTGTTCCTCAGACAGAAGTGGGGGATGGGAAAGTCTCTCCAGAGCTAATCAGAAAGCAGAGTACTCCATGAAGATGGGAGGTGAGAAAAGAAAGACCAGCAACTTGCAACTTTCCATGATATTAGAAGGGAACGGAGACGAATGATCCTCAAATCTCTTCCACTTGACTTTCAAATCCCCCATGAACATTTTCTGTGTCCTGGACCCCTTTGACAGTCGAGTGAAGTTTACAGACCCTCCACTCAGAATCATATTTTTAAATGCATAAAAATAAAACACGTGCAATTACTCAAAAAATATGTTTAGATAGCTATCAAAATATTGTTTTAAGAGCATGGACCTCAGGATAAGAACTTTTGCTTTAGAAGGTAGTGGTGCCCCTAAATTGCACTATGGGTGCTTGGTTCAGATAGGCATTTCCCACAACCTGGCAGTTCATGACCAACAAAGTCGAGACAGAGTTGGGGAGCCATCCATTTTCCCCATCTTGCCTTCCTGAACTGGGGACAGTCCAATACAAAGAACTAACTTTAATAGATCTGCCTTACCTAGGCTTCCCTAAGACTTGAAGGGCAACTAAGTGTTGGGATTGCCAAGGGCTGTGCCCCTTGGGAAAAAGAGAATAGAATGGGCCTAAATTAAACATCATTGCCCTAGAAGAAGAAATTGGTTTATGAAAACCAAATGGTGGCTTCTCTGTCTATAGATAATCAAGAAATAACTCTAGTTATCTCCTGCTAACAGCAGCCTTCAAGTCACTACAGGAGCTTTTATTTTTCTCATTTTATAGAGGCATAGATGTGGCAAATGATTTGCCAAGGTTCATTGCCAAGAGTTCATTAAATAAACTTTCCAAAGCCACAGGTGACGCTCACCCTAAACGAAAGTGTGAACTAGGACAGGTTCCCATTCCTATTCTCGTACCTTGCCTGCTGTACCCACCAGAGGTCTTCCCCTTGGTGTCCAGTAACCTCATGCTGTCTTCTGACTTCCCAGCCTCACCCCCCAAGGCATCCTGCTCTCTACAGGCATTATCAACATGGCCCTGCTTTCCTCCCCTTCCACAACTCTAGAGCTGGAAGAGGGGGAAACTGAGGCCAAGGGAGGTCAATTGATTTGCTCAAAGTTACACAAAGGACCTCAGGGGGCCACCTCATCCAACCTCCTTATTTTACAAAGGGGGAAACTGAGGTCTTGGGAAACAAAGTGATTTGCCTAAGGTCCCAAAGGGTAGAAAACATCAGAGGCAGGATTTAAATATAGGCCCATTTGCTAGGCCCCCTGCTCTCTTTGCCTTTCAAGAGCTACTAAGCTCATTCATGTTAAGTGGCTAAATTGACAACAGATTCATGTGTCTCCTGGTGGCATTTGCTTTATAACAAAAGATTCCTGGAGCCCAGACACATTAACTCGAGGAAATGAGTCAAATAGATGAAAATTGAGGCACTAAAGGAAATTCAGTTGGGATGATTCTTAGAGGAAAGGGTCTTGTACCTCCACCCCATATGGCTGGCCCTGTCTAACCTTCTCTGGCAGTCTTTTCCAAACACTTCCTAAGTACTGTGGAAGTATCATAGGGTCAGAGATTTAGAGCTGGGAAGGACCTCAGAGGCCATCTAATTCAATGCCCTCATTGTACAGAGAAGGAAACCGAGACCCACGGAGGAGTGAAGTGATTTGCCCAAGGTCCCACATAGAATTCCAGGTCTAAAGCTGGGTAGAACCTTAGAGGCCATTTAGTCCAACCTTTCATTCTGCCAAGCAAGAAATGGGGATGGGGCGAGGAAAAAGACTTGCCCAGAATCACACGTAGGATCCCAGATTTTAAGCTGGGAGGAAACCCAGTGGCTGTCTAGTCGAACCCCCTCATTTTACAGAAGGGGAAAGTGAGGCCCAGGGAAGTAATATCACAGAGCTAGGGTTCAAACCCAGGTCTTTTGACTCAAACTCCAACATCTTTTTCACTTTACTAAAGAAGTTTGGCTCAAAATGCTGAGTCCAGACTTTTCTCCTTCTTCCCACTTCATTTGGCACCAACCCTGTTGCTATGTGAATCCGCCACATCCTTTCTTTCCAATCTAATTTTCAGGTCAAGAACACCTTGTCACATTTTCCTGCTAGAACCCCAACACCCATTCCAAACAGGGTCTGTAGGTGGTCCCCAAGAACGCATATGTGCTATCTGTGCCGGTAACAATTTGTATCCTTTAGAGGCTAAGCTTGTAACCCTAACCAATGGATCCAGCCAAGAATTCCATCTTTGTTTTAGACTTCTCAAAGAACATCTTGGAGAAAAGGAAGTGGAATTAACCCTGACCTTCGATGCCGTGGTTGAGGCAGATCTAGCTAATTACACCTGCCATGTGGAAAACAGAAATGGACGAAAACACGCAAGCATTCTGTTGCGTAAAAAAGGTATTTATTTTTAGTATCCCATTTACATATCTACCAAGTGACTGTTAAAGCTAAAAGAAATCATTGCCTTGGCCCGGTTTTACCTTTGAGTGCACCCGGGAGGCCTAGACTGTCTCACTTTTGTCTCTGTATGCCCAGGGCCCAGCAGAGAACCTGGCACACGGTAGGTGTGCAAGATGTGTTCATTGATTGATTTTGTTAGTTGAAGTCAAACTATTTCCCTTGTGGAAATTGGTAAAAAAAAAAAATGCCTATAGCCTGCTGTACATTTAGGCAAAGGATAAATTAAGTGGGTAAGATTCAAAGAGTTAAATAGACACTCTGAGGGTACAATGGATGAAGCTGAATGCATATCCCTATGCAGTAACTTGGGCATTATCAGATCTGAAATTTCTGAGTAATTATACAGCTGTAGAGAGGATTTGGCAGAGTTCATCTGTGATAGGGTAAGAGTCAGGGATACTAGGCAAGTTGAAATAGTCAACTAGAGATACCTTGAGCCCCTTCTCATCACACTTAAAGAGAAATGGGCACTTTTGAATCATCTGTTCTTTTGTTCTTGTTGTTTTGAAGTCATTTTTCAGTCATATCTGACTCTCTGTGACCCCATTTGGGGTTTTCTTGGCACAAATACTGGAGTAGTTTGTCATTTCCTACCCCAGTTCATTTTACAGATCAGGAAACTGAGGCAAACAGGGTTAAGTGACATATCCAGGGTCACACGGCCAATATGTGTCTGAGGCCAGTTTTGAACTTGGGAAGATGAGTCTTCCTGACTCCAGGCCTGGCATGCTATCACCCTGCAGTGCCACCTAGCTGCCCTAACCCCATCATTACAAAAAAGGAAACTGAGATCCAAGGAGGGGAAGGACTTGCCCAAGGTCACCTAACTTGTATGCATCTAAGGCAGATTTTGAACCTAGGGCTTTCTAACTCTGACTTCAAAGTACATCATACCTTTGAATGCAGACAATTATCTGAAGTGGTAGAGCTTTCAATGTGATGTAAAATGAAATCACTGTGTCTTCTCAATACTGACTGATAAGAATGCATGATTGAAGTAAAAGAGGGAAAAATTAGGTGTGGCCCATCATATTGACATTCCCAAATATGCCCCAGGCCCAACTAGTTTCAGTGTATACTACTGAGGAATGGTACAGCTAAGTAGAAGGCAGAAGGCAGAGATGGGACATGTGTGGTAGCTTTGGTCACCATCGAATTGGCCCAAGGATCAATGTTCTTTACAAGGCAAGACCAGGCAGGCCCCTGTGGCCATCCCGAGTGCCCTGGAATTCATTTCCCCTTTCCTCTCTGTGCTCTGTGTCCCAGATTTAATCTACAAGATCGAGCTGGCGGGAGGCCTAGGAGCAATCCTTCTCCTTCTTGTGCTGCTTACCATCATCTATAAATGCTACAACATCGAGTTGCTGCTTTTCTACCGACAGAACTTTGGAAGCAATGAAGATGCAGATGGTAAGTGGCCACCAAAGTGGTGAATTCCATTCCAAAGGCCCCAGTTGATCAGGAGGCCAAGGAAGGATGTCCTTTGTGAGAAGCAAATTGGAATGGATTCCATTTCCCCCATCCTCCAATATGCATATGCAAGGATCAGTTGCATCAAAAACACATTTTAGTATATGTTTGCAGTAGCTCATTCTAAAGTCTATCAGGGCCTGTATATCTATTATCCAAGGACAATGTAATCAATCAGTAATCATAGCTTAATGGAAAAAGCACTCAACTTATAGTCACGGGGGCTCGTGTTCAAATCCAGACTCTTACACTTACTGCCTGAATGACTTTGGGTGAGCCACTTCACCTGGCTAGGCCTCAGTTTCTTCCTCTGTGAAATTATGGAATTAGATTGATAACCCCTGAGGGCCCTTCCAGCTCTACATTTATGATTTTATGTGTGACCTAAGGTAAGTCATTTAACCTTGTTATGCCTCAATTTCCTTCTCTGTAAAATGAGGGGGTTGGACCAGAGGGCCTCTGAGGTTCCTTCCAGCTCGAGATCTAGGAGCCTAGGTGTGACCTTAGGCAAGTCCCTTCCCCTCCCTGGGCCTCAGTTTCCCCCTCTATAAGAGATTGGACTGGATTCTAGGCTCTTAAGACCTTAAGCATTTCTTAATCGTTTACTACGTGCCCGGCACTGTGCTAGGTACTGGGGATACAAAAGGACCACACTCTTTTCCAAGGAAGCCCAGAGCCCAGGCATCCAGGATGTGGTCTCTAATTTTCATGCATTTCCCAGAAATGACCCAAGAAAAGCATCTACTGCAGACTTCAATAAGACATTCAGCTGAGCTCTGCTCCTCTGACATTCCAGAATGACTGCCTTATTTTCCACTGAGCAAATTGCCTTGGACCAAATCAATACGAACGAAAACTCCGGACACACAGCCCCTTCTGCCTTAATTCCTTGCCCACAAACTAGTTAGTGTCTTTGAAACAGGGGTCTGCAATTAGATGCTTCGATTCTCAAAGCTAGAAAGGACCTGAAAAATCTCTGAACCCCAAAGTCTTTTTTTTGACAGATGAAAAAGCTCAGGTCCAGAGAGGGAGGAAAACTTGCCCAAGGTCACAGAGCAGAGCCAAAATTAGACCATCTCCCCAAACTTCCAGACCAGTGTTCTTTTTTATTTTTTGAGACAATTCCTTCCTATCTCCTCCAGGTAAGAATTTCAGGGGCCATTCACTTGCCAATCCCACTGCTGATTGAGATGGGAATTTTGCCAACCTGTTCTGTTTCTGACCCGGATCCCATTTTCTCCTCCTAACCAGCCTAATGGCCCCTGTTTCCAGGGGCTCATCATATTAGTGTCAGCTTTAGAATGGACACCTGGTCTGCATTCATTGCAGCTCAGAACCCGGAGATCAAGTGATCCACTAGCCTCAGCCTCCCTGGAAGCAGGGGTGGAAGACGTGTGCTACCACACCCAACCAGTGTTCTTTCCACAACACTCCTTGGCTTAGAGTTCTTGAAGCACACTAACATTCAGACCAGGTCACCCCATCAACAAGAAAGTCCCTGTTAGAAGAGTAGCAAATAGCCAGTGCTGATGGAAATATTTAGTAGGCAAAGGCAAATCCAGTAAATTGGTTTTCAATATAAAGAAAATTCAGCCAGAAAAAAAGAAAGGTGATGTTTAGGTATCACTCACATTTCTCAAGGTAGGGGGTGTGGAGGTGGGTAGTGAGGTCAGAGATTTTGATCTGCAAGGGATATTGGGACATCAGAGGTCATCCAGTCCGACCCCCTCATTTTCCGTTTGAGGAGGGCTTGACTCTTTAATGATCTGACCTCAAACTAGCCCTGATGCATGAAGGACAGACAGAGTGCTGGGGGCAACCCTGAATTTCTGAGCTTTCTTTCATGGAGAAGGAAAGGCGTGTGACTTGATTGCATCAATAATTCCACAACCTCACCCATTTGGAAAGCAAGCATTTACTTAGTAAGACTAAGGTAATTCTTTATACTAGGATATATGTCCCGAGTATGAAAGCACAGTCAAGTGCATCATGTATTTCTAGCTGCCACCATTTAAAACCCTCGACTGGGAGCAACCTCTCTACTCATCTGATGAAATAAAATTGTGTGGCATAGTTAAAAGAGTCAGGGGACCCGAGTTCAAATTCTGCCTTTGACACTACCTGTATAACCTGGGTTAAGCTGATTGATCTCCCTGAGCTTCCATTTCTTCATCCAGAAGATGAGGAGACAACTTCCTTCCGGCTCTGAACTTTTCATCCTGTGCTTCTAAATCACTTAACCTTCTTGGACCTTAGTTCCCTCATCTTTAAAATGAGGTTAGGCTATAATCCCAGGTCACTTTACCTGACTAGTCCTTTTTTTCCTCATCTATCAAGAGTAAGGTTGGGGTCTACTGGGGAAAAGATATGTAATCCTATGTGTGACTTTGGGCAAGTCATTTCATCCTTCAGAGCTCTGTTTTCTCATCAGAGTTTGGCCTCACAGGAGGCTAAGGTACCTTCCAGATGTAGATTTGGGATCCTTTGGACAAGTCACTTGACCTCTCTGGGCCTCAGTTTCCTCTTCTGGCCTTTGAGGTACCTTCCAGCTCCAGATCTAGGATCCTTTGCATCACCTTGGACAAGCCATTTGATTCTCCTGGGCCTCAGGTTCCCCCTCCGTAAAATAAGAGGACAGACTAAATGGCCTCTGAGGCCCCTCCCAGGTCTAGGTTTAGGACCCTATGAAAAGTTGAATTTTGCTGCAGAGAAAGAAGTCACTAGTCTCAAAGATAGGACAAAGTGTCCAGAAAGGAAGCCTCTTCCTGCCTGAATTGATTCAGGTTATCAATGTGGTATAGAAAGAACTTATGGGCAGCTAGGTGACACAGTGAATAGAGCACAGGCCTTAGAGTAAGGAGGACCTGAGTTCAAATGTGACCTCAGACACTTGACATACTTACTAGCTATGTGACCTTGGATAAGTCACTTAACCCCAATTACCCTGCCTTCCCCCCCTCCAAAAAAGAGAGAGAGAACTTACTGCTTGTCAACCTGGCTTGGCCCAACCTTGCCCCACCGGAAGCTGCCCTTATCACCGTTGCTTTGCAATGGCATACCTTCTAACCAAATCCCAGAGTGATGGGAAGGATCGTAACTCTAGCACTCAAAGGGCTGTCAGAAGTCATCTTGTCCAACACTCTCATTATACAGACGAGCCAACTGAGGCCTAGGGATGTCAAGTTACACAAGTATTAAGCATCAGAGGCCAGATTTGATTCTGGGTCCTCTCACTCCAGAGCCAGCTCTTTCATCATATTCTGCCTCATACTAGCTACCTTGGGCCAGTCATTCACCTCCCAGGCTTGGAGTTTCCTCATCTATAGTATGGAAGAGTTAGATGTGACAGCTTTTCGGAGTTCTTCCAACCCCAGAGCTACCATGGTATAATTCTATGAGCCTAATAGAATATTCTGCCCTGGAAAGAACAGCACCGACTAGGGAGTGAAGTGTCACTGTGACCCAGGGAGGGGGGATTTCTACCTCCCAATGTGGGTCTGAGTGGCAGCAGACTATACAGGATGTTAAGTGTTGAGAGGCAGCTCATAGCCCGGTAAATTAAGGTAAGTGCTGGTACAATGAGACTGGGGAATGAGATGTCCAGTTTCCCACTCAAACAGTACAGCATCTGATACTTAACAGTGACAACAATAATAATAGGTTAGGTTTGTAAAGAGCTTTCCAAATATCACCTCGTTAATTAATGCAGCCACTTAATCGGTGTTTCCTGATTGATCCTGACCTGGGGAAATAATAAGGAGCAAAGCCAAACTGAAAAAAACACTGAACAGACTGTTAGGAAATATCTGAGTTAATCTTACTTAGGACGCTACCTGATCGGGGAACCTTGGCAAGTTCCCTCTGGCTCCCAGTTTCCTCATTGGTAAAATGGTATACTAATACCCATAATGCTTCCCTAACAGGGTAGCCGCAAGGACTATGGAGGATAATGTATTAAGAAGTGCTCATGATCAAAGAATGATCTAAATTTACTTCTTATCATTAAGATGAAGGTGATTGAGGACAAACGCTCAAGGGAAGCCAAGAAGCTGGGAGAGTGGGGTGCAAGGCTCGGGCAGAGCCCCAGTGTCACAGCTGCCAAAAGAAGCCATTGGACTGACTTGTTAGCACCTGTCCATTTGTATGTGGGAGGGGGTGGCCACTCTTCTCTCCTTCCCTCCCTGCTTAAGGATCCTGTTACAACTGTACCATAAGCAGAGCGAGACACCAAACCTCGATTTCATTGGATGAAGGCCCAGAGACCCAATTATTCTCTGTCCTCTGATTGGTGGACAATAGGGAGTAGCTAGTCCAGGAGACTAACACCAACCTGAAAATAGTTGTTGGACAGGCCCCAGGTGACTCAAAGGAGTCTATAGCAAAGGTCTCTGTCTCTCCCTCCCTTCAGCCTCGGTGGCCCCACCTCTGAGGACAAAGAGTAGCAAAAGAGTGCTAGTTTGGGCTTTCTCTTCTTGTCATTCACAGTCAGTCAGTCAGCAAGCATTTGGTTAATGCCTACTATGTGCCATGTGCTGTGCTAAACACAAAGAAAGGCAAAAGACAGCCCCTGCTCTCAAAGAGATCATAGGCTAATGGGAGAAACAGCATGCAAATAAATAAGTTCCATACAAACATTATACAAACAAGGATTAATTCAAAATATTCATCAGATGAAATGCACTAGAATTAAGAGGGACTGGGAAAGGCTTCCTGTAGAAGGTAGGATTTGAACTGAACCTTAAGGGAATCCAGAAGGGAGAGCATTCTACGCATGGGGGATGGCCAGAGGAAAGGCACAAAGTCAGGAGGTGGAGTGTTGTGTGCTAGAAAATCCAAGGAGGTCAGTATCCCTGGACCCCATAGAAGATGGGAGATGGAAGAAGATGGGTAAGGTAGGAAGGGGTCAGGTTATTGAAAGACTTTAAAAGCTAGCGGATTTGGTATTTGATCTTGCAGCGGGGGTAATAGGGAGCCACTGGAGTTTGAGTACAGGAGTAACATGGTCAGATCAGTGTTAAGAAAGATCAGTTTGACATCTGAATGGAGGAGAAACCTGGTCCAGCTGTGAGATGATGGATCCCTGCACCAAAATGTTGGCAGTATCAGAGAAGAGAAGGGGGCATCTATGAGAGATGTTATACAGAAACAACAGTATTTGACAACTGGTTGGACATAGGGGGTGAGAAAAAGCCATCATGGATGGCCCCTACGTCGCATGCATGGGTAACTGAGAGGATAGTGTCGAGAAGAGGAGAGGGTTGGGGTGAAGGGAAAAAGATAATGAGTTCATTTTGGGGTATGTTGAATTTAAGATATCTACAGGACGTCTACAGGAGTTTGAGATGTGAAAACAGAGCTCAGGAGGGAGGTTATGGTTCAGTAAATGGCTCTGGGAATCATCAGCATAGAGATAATTGAATCTATGGGAGCTGAGGAGATCACCAGGTAAAGGCTTATCAAAGGATAAGAAAAGAGGTCTTGGGACAGTCTTAGGGTATGCTCACTGTTATCAGGCACAATCTAGATCCAGCAAACAGAACTGAGAAGAAACCAATAGACAAGGTAGGAGTATCAGGAGAGTGTCACAAAAACCTAGCAAGAAGAGGGTGATCAACAGAGGTCAAGAAAGAGGAGGATGAAGAAAAGGCCATTGGCCTTGGTGACTAACAAGTCAGTGGAATGAAGACGTTGAAAATCAAACTGTAGAGAATTAAGAGGTAAGGAAGTGAAGGCATGGATTGTAGAAAACTTTCTTGAGGACTTTAGCCAGAAAAGGGAGGAGAAATCTAGGTTATTTGGGGGGGCAATAAGGAAATAACTCGTCCAGGAGACTCTAACGTCAGCCTGAAAACTAGAGTGCCCCTGTCTGATAGATCCTCTAAACAGCTGCCAAAGATCTGAGCGTGCTGCTCCCCAGATCAAAGATCTTTGCTCAATCTCTGTTGTCTCTAGGAAAATATTCAAACTCAGCCCAATAGTTAAAGCTCTCAACAATATGGCTCCAGTCTGCCTCCCCCTCCCTCTGAGGTCCAGTAACTTGCCTAAGGTCACACATCTAGTAAGTATCTGAGTCAAGATTTGAGCCCAGGGGCTCTTTATTCCAAGTTCAGCACTCCATCCTCTAGCCCACACTATACAAAGTCAGATCTCTAAGATTGTAAGTTGCAGAATAGGAGCCGACCAAGCTTTTGGTCAAGGGAGTTTCCTCATCGAAGGTCGTTACTCCACTAAAACCTCATGTCCAGACCTAAGGGAAGAAAAAAAGCTGGAAAACGTAGGTTTCATCCAGATTGTGGAGGGCCATATAAGTTGGGGTGAGTCTGAATTTTATTCTAGAGGTAAGTTTTTTTATCTGGAGAGTGACATAGTTGAATCCATTCTTTTGGAATAGCCATTTGGAAGATACATTGGAGAGAAGAAAGATTGAGGCCAGAGAGGTTAATCAGAAGGCTGTTCCAATAGCCCAAGTGAATGGTGATGGGGGCCTGAGCTAAGGTGGTGACTGTATGAAGGGGAGACAAGGGGGTGGATATGAGAGGAGTTGGTGAGGTAGACTTGGGGACTGGTTGCCTATTGACCATGGCAGAAGAGTCAAGGATACCTCCATGGTTCTGAACTCGTATGCCTTGCAGGGGAGTAAAACATTCCACAGGAAAAAGAAAAAAAATGATTGGGGAGGAGAAGCAGTTTAAAAGAGTTTTGTCCAGAGTCTTCTTGCACAAAGTTTCATTAACTTAGCCCAGCAACACGGCTGCTTTAAATTACCATTTGGTTTTAAAACAATTTTCTCGACCTTGCTGTTAACCTTCTTTGCTATATCCATCCTGCTTCTCTTTGAGAGCAACAGCTGCAGCTATTGAAGCCATGTTCTTGGCTGCTGCCATGGGTTGGAAGTGTCCTTTTTATCTCTGGCATCTGTGCCACTGATAGGTTAGGGGCTGGCATCCTCTAGGGTAGGTCAGCTGACCTGGCTGCTTTCCGCCTTGCTCTCGCCTCTATGATCCAGTCACCTTTTGTTCAACTCCAAAAGATGTGACTAAAATATAAGCTAGACAGCCTCCAAACTGAGACCCAAATCGAGAAGGATGGATAGAGAGCATCCTTCACCCCAGTTGGGCACTCCAAGGCTGAAGTGAACAGGAATCCCAGAATGGCAAGCTCTGGCATGAGGTAGTATTTTTACTCCACAGGCTCATAGATGTAGAGCTCAAAGGGACCTTAGAGGCCAGTAGTACAACCCCCTCATTTTACAGATGAGACAACTGAGACTAAGGGAAGTAAATTGCCCATGGAAAAGCCCTGGCAACACAGTGAATGATAAAACACTTGGCCTTGAGTAAAGAAGACCCAGGTTCAAATCTGGCCTCAGACACTTGTTACCTGTTCGACCCTGGGACATGTCACTTAACCTGTCTGCCTCAGTTTCCTCACCTGAAAATGGGGATAATAATAGTACCTCCCTCTTAAGTTTGCTGTGAAGATCCAATGAGATAATGCTTGAAAAGTCTTGGCACATGGCGGGCACTTAATAAATGTGTTTACTTCCTTTCCTAGGAATATTCAGCTATCATGCCAGGCTATGGTCAGCGGCAAGGACAAGAATAGAGAAATTCAGGCAAATAGACACACTCAGAGGAGCCCAAGGGTCAAGAGTCCAGGAGGTCTGCTGGGACTTCAAGTACTAATAGCTATCATAGCTCTGAATAGCTAGTGGTTTGGGGATAATCAGTCAGCAAGCACTAACACAAAGACAAAAGCTTACGCAACTATGTATGGTTAGAAAAACTTACCCCCAAAATATACAAGGTAATCGGGGTGGGGGTAAGTAATAACTGAAAGAGACGAGGAGGGAGTACTTTGGGGATGGAGGTGACAGCCATTGGAGGGGTATGAAGATGGGAGCTAGACTGTCGTGTGTAAATACCAATCAGACTGGATCATAGAGTACACAGAAAGGAGTAAATATAAAATAAGGAAGCAGCAGGTAGCTGAAAAGTGGCTTTCAAGTCAGAGTTGGTTGTTGTTCAGTTATATCTAACTCTTCATGAGCCCATTTGGGATTTTCTTGGCAGAGATCCTGGAGTGGTTTGCCATTTCCTTCTCTAGCTCATTTTAAAGATGAGGAAACTGAGGCAAACAGGGTGAAGTGACTTGTCCAGGGTCACACAGGTAGGAAGTGTCTGAGGCCAGATTTGAACTCAGGAAGATGAATCATAATCTTTGAGCCACCGTAGAAGGAAGAGACTAGATACCAAGAGACCAATTAGGAGGTTATTGCAATCGCCCAAGCAAGACATGATGAGGGCTTGAACTAGATTGGTAGCTGTGTACAGAAAGAAGGGAATATATGTGTGAGAGATGGTACAGAGGAAGAGTAGATTTAGCACTCTTACCAGATGAGCCAGAGAGCAAGGCAGGACTGGAGGGATTGGGCAGGCATCAAAGGGCAGACCAGGGAAGGGTAGAGAGAATGATATATCAGGAAGTGTAAGGCAGGAACACCAACAGGCACGGCTACCAAGGCAAAGGCTGTTGCGCAGGGCAGGGACCCACCCTTCCTGGGAGGTGTGCCACATTAGCCAGAGGGAGAGATAGAGGCCTATGTCACATTCTGTCTCCTTGATGGGGGCTCTATCAAGTGTTGGGATGTGTAGTCTCTTCTCACATTAATTCTGCTCAGGAACCTCAGAAGGCCCCTTTTAGAATGATGCCCATAACCAAAGGACCCCCAACGTGTACATTCTCCAGGGAATCAGGTAATTCCAACAAGGTATCTAGTGGTCTCTCCCACGCAGAAGACACATCAAAAATACTGACTGCTGCTCAGTTTTAGGCTCCGTCCTGGCATGGCGAGACAGACCTTCCTTCAGTCATGTCCTCCCTGCAAGGCAGAGATGAGGGATGTAGACTAGTAGCACAGGGAGGGAATTAGAATACTACCATCCCACCTCCAGAATCTCCATATGGCAAGGGATTTCCCTTGGGGCTATCTGGGAGGGACGGCCTACAATTTTTAAATAGAAGTATGTTTATATGACCATCATTCCTAAGTTCTGCTTTCAGTCAGAGGAATGAAATCAACCTCATCATTCACAAATGGGTAGAAAAGCTTCATTTTCCAGGTTACCTTTTGGTTGGGCTTTAGCAATATTCTCATTATGTGTTTCTCTCTTTTTAATGAAAAATAAAAACGGATTTTTTAGAAACAAGTCCAGGGGCATTAGCCATTTTTTTTAACTTATAGAGAACTTGAGATTGATAATCATTTCATATCATTCTGCCATCACTACATTAATTGCTTGATTTTTCCCCCTAACTTTCTATAGAGAAATTTAATTGGCAAATATTGCTTACAGTTTTCCAGTGTGGATTAGCTGTGGCTTCGTTAAATGTTTCATTTCACAAAAAGAATACAAGTCCATTTTCTCTTTGATCACGTTGGCTCTAAGCCTCTACCACAAAGGGGAGAAAATGCATGATGTAAAACACAGTAATTCCCTGACTACATGTGAAGACAAAAAACCCCAAGTGGCAATCCTGCCAGGGGGTACATTTTAAAACAAAGCCTTCTTTGGGAAGCTCTGGTCTAAATCACTGCTTATGAGATGATGAATAGTAAGGGGGAAAGCATTGTGGACATACAACCCAGCTTAGAATCACAGGATCTTAGAGGCAGAGCAGGAAGGGACCCCATAGGCCATCTAGTCTAACTGTCTCACTTTACAGAGGAGGAAACTGAGGCCCAGAGAGGTCTTAGGGTCCTAGATCTGGAGCCAGAAGGGACCCCATAGGCCATCTAGTCTAACCCTCTCATTTTAGAGGGGGAAACAACTTGTCCAAGGTCACCCATAGGCTCATATATCTAAATCAGGGGTGGAGAACCTGTGGCTTCAAGGCCACATGTTGCCTTCTAGGTACTCACATGTAGCCCTTTGACCCAATCCAGTGGTTCTCCACCTCTGATCTAGATGCAGAAGTGATCTTGGAGGTCCCCAAGTTTGATCCCCTTATTTTTACAAATGAAGAAACCAAAGGCCAGGGAGAGGAAGTGACATCACACAGTAAGTATTGGAGGTAACTAATTATTGCAACTAATTATATTGAAACTAATTATATGCAATTAATTATTCCGGACTCTGATTCTAGTGCTCTATCCCTCATGCTATGTTATATGTTACTTCACTGCGATTTGCCAATGAGCTATCCACTGGTACTATTCAGCCCCTGTAGCCACGGTTCAAGATTTGACACTTTTCTCCTAAAATGGGGTTCATCCTGTGCTCTTGCAGATGGTGACGCTACGAGCCCCTGCCGGGTACAGATCCTTGACTTTGACATTTTTGTTGTTCTCTCCTGTTCACAGAGGCCTATTTCAGGGCATACCTTTTATGGCCTTAAATCAGATACTTTGGACTGGGCTTGTTAGACGTATGCCATGTTCTTTCATTATTGCTGTTATGTTTAACAACTACAAAGAATCACATTGATTCTGATCTCTGGCTGGTTGTGTCTTTTTTTGGACCTTTTGCAAATGTCTAGTTGTGAACATTTCTAAGTCTCTTCTTGTTTCTTCTTTTTAAGACAACAAGGAGTATGACGCCTACCTCTCTTATACAAAAGTCGATCCTGATGCTTTAGATTGTGATAACAATGAGGAAGAACAATTTGCTCTTGAAATATTACCAGATGTCCTGGAAAAACATTATGGCTATAAACTCTTCATCCCAGATAGAGACCTGATCCCCAGTGGAAGTAAGTACTTTTGAATTTTAAACTCCAACCATTCCATTTCACTGAAGAAATCCTATGTGTTATATAATAGAGCTGATTAATTGCAACCTCCTTCTTTGGTAAGACTGTTCACAAAAGGCAGATGTCCTTTCATCTTTTTCAAACATCCAGGAGAACTAGCTAGAGAGGTTGCAGCAGGCAGAAGCCACCAGAACCCCAGAGGGACATGGCTGTGTTATAGATGGAATAACTGACTTGGAGTCAAGAAAACCTACATTAGAATCCTTCCACTGATATTTACTAGTTCTGTGACCATGACCAAGACACTTCAACTGGACCTCAGTTTCCTCATCTGAAAAATGAGGATGGTAGATTTGATAACGTCTGATATCAGTTCAGTCTCTAAATTTATGATCTTATGTTTGTGACCCTGGGTAAGTCCCTTCCCCTCCCTGGACCTCAGTTTCCTCCTCTGTAAATTAAGAGGGTTGAACTAGATAGGCTCTGAGGTCCTTCCAAGCTTTAGCTGATCTAATGTGTAATGTTGGATAAGTCACTGAACCTCACGTTCTCTCTATGACTCAGTTTCTTCAATTGGAACATTAGGGGATTGAATTAAAGAAACTTCTAAATGTCCCAACAATAGATCTACGATCCTAGAAGATTCTGTTTTACTGGCAAAGGCAATATGTAGGCAATAGACTCTGAATCTATCCTCTGTCATTTAGACAGTCACTTTTCGGCAGCGGTTTTCTAAGACCCTCTTTCCTCTTCAACTCCCATATCTTGACCTTCCCCAGATGCCAAGTGCTTCTTGGATTCATATTAGGAGTATGCTTTGCAAATGCTAGCTGAGCCTTCACCAGGCTATTTATTAATTTGCTCTTCTGTTCTGCAGATTGTAGTTGAACTACGAGACCACTCAGTGGGGAATTTCTCTTGCTTTGACCTCCTTGGATCTGGGTCTCAGTCGTGGGTGGTGATCCTAGGGTGGGTGGCCTGTGTGGCAGAGCTTGTGGTGGCTGTAGAGAGAGCACCCACTGTTCTGGGAAAAGAATGCTGGTTTTCCAAAATGGAGGTCAGCTTATCATCCTAATGAGAGAAATCTTTTCCAGTATATTAAAGCCTCTTCTGATCTATTTCTTTCAAGTCATAGGAGGTGTTCTTGCCCTTATGTTTCTGTACATACCTCCATATGCCATTGATCATTTAGAATGGATAGCTTCAGGATCTCCATTCTCAAAGAATTCATTCTGCATTTCTGGATTTAGACATGGAGTAAGTAAGGCTTTGGGGTAGAGGAGGGGGTGGGGTATATTCTTTCCAAAGTAGACTGGTGAAAGGTGCTCAGCCAGATATTGCCTTCAAGAAGCATGGGGCTCCATGGACTAGAATGTGTTTGAAACTATACTATATATTGGGAATAAACTTCCAGCACACATTCCATTTTTATTCATTATAATAAATGTTCACTGAAGCAAAGTTGTGCAGTGGAAGGATCCCTGGCTCTGGAATCAGAAGATCTGGGTTCATATACTTAGGCCCTTTCCTCCCTGAGCCTCAGTTTCCTCCTCTGCAAAATGATAGTGTTGGATGTGGTGGCCTCTCAGGTCCCTTCCAGCTCTAGATCTAATATCTTGAGCAAGTCTCTTTATCTCCCTGTACCTCAGTTTCCCCCTCTGTAAAATGAAAGGGTTGGATTACGTGGTCTCTCAGGTCCCTTTAAGCTTCAAATTTATGATTTTTTTTGTAATTCCCACAAAAAAACCCGAAGAGCCATATTATAAGCTCCTGATCTGATCTAGTACCAAAAGGGCTCAAGCCTTCCCTCTACAACCCAGTTCAGAACTATGTAAGGGAGCAATAAACAAACACGAGAAATCTTGATCGCCTCTCCTCCATACTGTCCAAGACAGCAGGATAAAGTAGGGCCAAGAAGTTATTATCAACCAGTCTTGATGACTGCCCAGGGCAGGGCTTGAGAGTCCAGTCAGAAAATATGTGGCTCTAAGCCAAAGTCCAGTCCTGAGGTATCAGGGCAATGACAGTAAGTCCTGCTACTATAGAACCAAGAAAAGTTTAAAATAAGCATCAGTGAGACATATCACCAGAAAGAGAAAAAGCAGAATGAAAGCTCCTAAAATCATGAAGAATGGATTGCTTAAGATAACCTTGAAATAAAATTCCAGAAGAAAATAATGCCACAATAATTATAAGTAAAACCTCAGGAAAGAATGGATTTACACAAGGAGTTCAAGAGTAAATGAAATTGCTACTAAGATAAATGAAGGAAACTATGAACAATGAAATTAGAACTCTTAAGGAGAAACTAAGAACAGAATATAGCTTAGAATAGAAACTGAAAAACCCTATCCACATTATTGGTACCTTGAAAATGGAGTGGAGCAAACAGAACTCAGAAATCCATTGATGTAACAAGCAATATTATAACTAAGTCAAAAGACTAAAACAGTAGAGTGTGTGACATATCTACTAATAAAAACAAATGACCTGAAAACAAGACAAGGAGATACCAATGAAACATCACTGGGGTCCCTGAAAATCATTACAAAACAAAATAACCTAGCTATCTTATTTCAAGAAATAATAACATTACTCGGGATCTGGACCCAGAAGGCAAAGTGAAAATCAACAAAATCCACAAGAAAGAAACCTCAAATGTAACACACCCAGAAATGTAAATGCCAAACTCCAGAGTCACCAGGTCAAAGAAAAACACCGCTGCAAGGAGTCAGAAATAAAGAGATCACATTCCAAGAAGTCATAGTCAGAAACACTCAATATTACATATTAATTATGAGAAAGAAGAGTTTTAATATTGATAAAATGAAAAGCATACAACAAAGGACAAAATCCTCAAATACTGAACATAATCCTAGAGGAGGAAAAACTAGATTTTAATAGAATTGATTACTTCCAAGCATTCCTATTGATAAAATGAGAAGTGGATAGAATCTTTTAAATACAAATGCAGGAGAGGAGAGAAACTGAAAAAGAATAATAAGTTTGAGTATCCTGAAAGGACAAAATGTTGATCAAGTGCTTACATCTAAAACTTTAACTTACATCTTCAAAATTTAACTATCTTCAAAAGTCAAAGAGAAAACAAAGACAGTCACATCCAGGGCCTGGGAGTGTTTAACTTT
The DNA here is from genome assembly GCF_028583685.1 of Petaurus breviceps papuanus. Taxonomy (NCBI): domain Eukaryota; kingdom Metazoa; phylum Chordata; class Mammalia; order Diprotodontia; family Petauridae; genus Petaurus; species Petaurus breviceps. The sequence continues at coordinate 997,797 of NW_027187182.1, forward strand.
TTTAAGAGGGAAAGAAATGAAAGGAATGATGAAGAAGAAGGTAAAACTAATAAGTTTCTTCTGACTGTGGTATGAGAGGAGATTACACAAGCATGAAGATAGGTGGAGGGGGTAAGCACCCCACTCTCATCTAAGAGGGGCAAGGGATATTTTGTAAGAAAAATATAGTCTAAGAGGAGGCTAGGTGGTGCAGTGAATAGAGCACCAGCCCTGGAGTCAGAAGGGCTTGAGTTCAAATCCAGCCTCAGATACTTATCACAAAAACTAGCCGTGTGACCTTGGGCAAGTCACTTAACCCCAATTGCCCTCCAAAAAAAGAGAAAAATATAGTGTAAAAATACATTAAGCAGGGAGAAGGAAAAGGAAGTTCAAAAGAGAGGGTAGAGATGGGAACAGAATAGTAACATTCAAAGCAAATTTCAGATATGGAGATTGATTTATAAAGAGGGAATTGAAAGGAGAGAGAGAGAGAGAAAGGCCAAGATCTGGGCTGGATGAAGAGGGGTAGGGAGAGAAGGTTGAGATCAGATATACCCAATGATAAATTACTAGTTCTGATTTTATTCTCTTTAGTTTTCACCTTTTTCATTAAAAAGAAGGGAAATTGGAGACAAAAGGAAAATGTAATAGTGTATGGTGGAGGAAAAAACAAAGCAAATCAGATAATTAAAACTTAATAAGAATGGAATAAATTTGATCATAAAATGGAAGAAGGTGATAGGATGAATCAGAAAGCAAAACTCAAACAAAATATTTCCAAGAAACACATTTTTTTTGGAGGGGGAAAAGTAGGGCAATTGGGGTTAATGACTTGCCCAAGGTCGCATGGCTTGTTGTTTGTGTGTGTGTGTGTGTGTGTGTGTGTGTGTGTGTGTTTTATGTTGTGTCTGAGGCCAGATTTGAACTCAGGTCCTTCTGACTCTAAGGCCAGCACTCTATTCACTGTGCCACCTAGCCCTCCCAAGAAATGCATTTAACACAAATGTTCACACAGAGTCAAATGAAAGGTTGGACTAGAATCTTTTAAACCTCAAGCTGAATCTAAAAGGTAAGGGTAGATGAAAATGGCAATCATTATCTCAGATAAAGCAACAGTAAAAAATAATTTTAAAAAACCAAGATGGTCAAGAGATAAGCAAGGAATGCTCATTATAAATAAATGCATCATAAATAATGGAATGTTGATAATAAATACATATGCACCAAAGAGTATAGCATCTAAGAACTTAAAAGAAAATCTAATAGAAATAAACTATAGAGCAATAATTCATGAATGTCATGTGAGCCTTTTGAGACCCAGATAAAATATAAGAAAGTTTTCTAAAAACTTGAAGACCTGAAATTTTTTTAGAAAAATCAGGTATGGTAGACATATTATGATTCCTAAGAAGGAAGCATAAGAAGTATAGATATTGTTCAGCTTGGCATGGCATCTTTGCAAAAGCTAGTCATGTGCATTTAAAAAAAAAACTACAGAAAAGCCAGAAAGTAGCAATATTAAACAAGCCTAAATGCAATGAAATTAGTCATCTACTTTGGAAATTTAAAGACAGTATTAGATGTAGAGTTTAAATAATATAATCCTAAAGAATGAGTTTAAGTCAAACACATCATAGAAACAAAAACATAAATCAAAAGAACTGATAACAATGTGATGACATACCAATCAAACCTTTTGGAATATAGTCAAAGCAGTCCTTGGGGAAAAAATATGTCTCTAAACACCTTCATCTTAAATCTATATTTCTAAAAACCTTCATCTAAACACCTTCAACCAAATAGAGAAAGAAATAAAAAATCAATGAATTGAGACTGTAATTGAAAAATACCACATTTAAAACTCCCAAAGAAACAAAAAAAGAAAAATTAAGAAAATAAAAATAGAGAATTTTTAAAAAGTTGGTAAAATTAAGAGCTAGGTTTTTTCTTTGAAAATACTAATAAAAAGGAACAAACCATTAGCTAATATAAACAAAAAGAGGAAAACCAAATTCCTGAAACCAAAAGTGAAGAGAAATTCATAACAGATGAAGAGTAAATTATTATAAATTATATCAAAATGCATTCCAGCAAAAGTAAAATCTTAAAAGAAAATGGATATTTACAAAAATAACAGAACAAAACCTATTCGATTTAAACAACTAGATCACAGAAACAGAAATTGAACAAGCCATAAATTAACTCCAAAAATGGAAAAAAAAAACACCCAGATGAACCTATGAGTAAATTCTATCAAGTATTCAAGCACAATTACATTTTTAATATATAAATTGTTTTTAAAATGGAATGCATCTTACCAAATCCCTCTCTATAAGAAAAATATAACACTGACGCCCAACTTGGGAGAGATATAATGGAGAAATAAAACTATAAAACAGTTTCATCAAAAATTATTGCTGTAAAAATGTTCAATAAATATTGATGAAGAGACTATGCTATAGCATATAAACATAGCAACACATAACAATAAAGCTTTAAAATTATCTAATATGACGAGGTCATATTTAAACCAGTAATGCAGGGGTGGTTCAACAGTAGGAAAATTATCAATATAATGGACCATGAGAACCAGCATAGCAAAGTGGATAGAGTGGTGGCCTTGGAGTCAGAAAGACCCAGGGTCCAGTCTTGCCTCTGATTCGTATTGGCTCTATCACCCTAAGTAAACCAGTTGATCTTTCAGTCATAAAGGAGTTGTTGATTAGCATTAGTAGAAGGAAATTCCTTGCCAGAGAGTCCCTCCTCCAATGAAATCCTAGGTCTGAACCAAAAAGTAAAATATGATATATTCATATATTAATAATGAAAATAATCAAGAACCATATGGTGATATTGATGGAAGTAGAAAAAGCCTTTGAAAAAATATGGCATTTGTGTATGTCGGAAACACTAAAAAGGATTAGAATAAATGGGCCTTTCCTTAATATGACAAAAACAGTAGCTAACTAAAACCAAGAGCTAACATTATTTGTGCTAGAGAAATACTAATCATCTTTCCAGTAAAACAGGGATAGAGAACAAAGGTGCCCATTGTTACTGGTATCATTTGATAGTTTTGGAAGTGCCAAATAATAGCAGTAAAAAAAAAGAAAACAAGATAATACATGTAGGCAAAGAAAGAAAAATTATCCATTTGCAGATGAGATGATGGTTTACTTACAAAAGCCTAGATTCAATGAAAAAAAAAACTATTAACTTCAGTAAAACAAGAAGATACAAAATAAACCCACAAAAATCTTCAGTCTGTTTATTACTCATAAAACCCAGCAAGAGGAGGTTTCTATAATTCCATTAAAAATAATTCCAAAGCATATAAAATAATAGCAGTCAACTTACCAAGACATACTCAAAACTTGTGAATACAACTATAAAATGCTCTTTAGAATTAAAGAAAGACAAAGAATTTGTAGGATATTTATTGTTCATGGTTGGGCCACACCAATATAAAAATAATACCACCTAAATTCACTTTCAGATTTAGTTACATAGCAATGAAGTTGCCTAGGGGTTAACTTAAAGAATTAAACCAAGTAGCAAAAAAATTCATCTAGAATAATAAAAGTCATAGAAAGGACCTAGCATTGCTAGGTCTCAAAATATACTACAAAGTAGTAATCACCAAAAACTATTTGGTACTAGTTAAAAAATAAAACAGTTGATCAGTGGAACAGATTAGACAAGCAAGACCCAGAAGTAATCCAACAGAGTTATCTAGCATTCAGTAAACTTAAGGACCCCAACTATTGGACTAAGGACTCTCTCTTTTCCAGAAACTCCTCAGAAAACTGCAAAATGGCATGGGACAAATTAAATGTAGATGTATACCTTGCACCGATACCGCACAATAAGCTCCAAATGGATTTTGTTGTTCTTTTTGAATCGTTCCAGCTGTGTCTGATTCCTCACAACCCGATTTGGGGTTTTCTTGGCAAAGAATGGAGTGGTCTGCCATTTCCTTCTCCAGCTCATTTTACAGATGAGGAAACCGAGATAGGATTAAGTGACTTGCCCAGGGTCACACAGCTAGTAAGTGTCCAAGACTGGATTTGAATTCTGAAAGATCAATCTTCCTGATCCCAAGCTCAGTACTCTATCTGCTCTACTACCGAGATATCCTCCAAATGGATACAAACACATGGTCACTTCATTAAAAATAATATTAGAGAAGAATAAAAGGTGCTGCCTTACACAATTTTGCTAAGGGAAAACTCCTAACTAAACATAAAAAATAAAACAATTTTGACTACATAAAACTAAAAAGCTTTTGCAGGAACAAAATCAATACTACTAGAACTAGATATTGAATAGTTATTTTGAAGGGGATCTTGGCATCAAGTATCTGAAAAAGGCTGAGTGTCAGTTCACAATATGAAGAAAATTGATACAAATATGCAAGATTGCTCAATAGATAAGTGGCCAAAGGCAGTTTTCAAAAAGAAGAAATAAATGCAAGCTGTCGAGAACCATATGAAAGAACATTCCAACTCACTAATAAGAAAAGTACAAGTTAAAACTACTCTGAAATTTCACCTCAAACCCAGATTGGCCAACTAGCAAGAGACAAAAATGGTAAATGTTGGAGAGGTTGTAAATTGGTCTAACCAGTATAGAAAACAATTTGAAATTAACAAATCACTAAATTGTCCAATTGTCTAAGCCACCGATACTGCTACTAAGCATATACCGTCAAGTGGGTCAGAGACAAAGTTTATACATGTCCCATATTTATATTTATGGTAGTATTTTTGTGCCAAGCAACAAAGAGCTCAGAAGGAAATGGATACCTATCAACTGGGGAATGACTGAACAAAGTATGGTATAGGAATACGATGGAATTTTGTTGTACCATAAAAAAGTGATTGATAAGAAGAACTCAGAAAAACTTGTAAAGACTTGTGTGAACTGATACAGAGCAAAATGAACAGAACCAGGATTAGAGTTTACAAGGATGACCACAATAAATATAAAGGAGAATAACTTTTAAAGACTTCATAACTCTGCTTAATAAAATAACTAATGACTTCAGAGGACTGATGGTAAAGCATGCTTCTTGTCAAAAAGGTATTGGACAATTGGTGTGCAGTGAGCCATACATTATGGAATGTGCCAATTTGTTTTGTCTACCCATACTTCTAGTTCTGTCAGGCATGGCAGTAGTCACTGGGAAATAAATCATGGGAAAAAAAGAAAAGAATATCAATAAAACAACTTTTATAAAAAGACATTATTTCTTGAAGGTTGTGTATTTATACACCTTCCTCCCATTCTACCACCACCACTACAGAGAGACTCTTTTGACCAAAGTGACAGGTTGTCAGTCAACCATATCAACGATCAAACTGGGCAGCCCTTTGCATTGTTATGGATTTTGCCTAAGCCATCTGGTAATTGTCTGGATTGACTAAATAGGCCAGTTGTTTCCATGCATTCTCTAGACAGCTTTAATGACATACAAGGGCAAATGTGAGGCATATGGTAGGTTCCATACAAATCTTTATCTCTCCTTTCAAAAACAGAATAAAGGAGCTATAGAATATTCTGATATTTCCAAAATACCAAGGGATGCCAGAGAGGTGTTCATTGTCACTGGGAGACATTGTACTGTAGTTGTTTTCATTCTCTTGTCAGAAATTTGGCTACCTGGCTTTAGAAGGTCCCAGAAGAGGTGAGGACACAGGTTTCAGATACAGCCCTGAAAGGGAGTTTGCTTTTTACTTTGCCTTCTGGAAGGAGGCAACTCATCTGACCCAGATTCCAATTTTACTGGAAGAGTTTCTTCAAAGGCCCTCAGATTATTTTTCAGGCCCAGTTGGAGTAGTCACCATGTTGTGATTAATGTTTTTTTTCCTTAAATTTTTTTACACATTCAGGAAGTTGATGAAATCGATGAATAATATATTTGATTTCCACATGAATGACAGAATAGAACATTTTGGAATTCATATATGTGAGTGATTAAGTCAACTTTTGTGGTGTACACTTGCAGCTGTTGGGGACAAGTTTAAGAGTTCATGGCATCACAGCTTTTGAGCTGGAAGGGAAAGCAGAAACCATTGAATCTAACTCTCTCATTTGCAGAGGGGAACACTGATGTCCAGGGAGGTGAAGTAACTTGGCCAAGGTCACCCATAGGCTCCTAGATCTAGAGCTGGACGGGACCTTGGAGGCCATCTAGTCCTACCCCCTCATTTTACATATGAGGAAACTGAGGCCCAGAAAAATGAAGCTACTTGCCCAAAGTCAAACAAATATTAAGTGGCAGCAGCAGGACTCAAGCCCAGGTCTTCTAACTCTAGTATCAGTGTGCTTTCCACTACACCATGCTGCCACAATGATATATAATTTAGGCACACATTCCTGCATGATTTTGTTGGAAACTCTGCCCTTCTCATCTCATTGAAAATACTTAGACCTTTATTCCTATATTCCTTATAAACAGAAAAGAATAGATTTACCATCGTATTGTCAAATCTATTACAAACATAGTGGGAATTAAACGGACCACTGCTGTCCTATGAACTCCTTCCTATTTGGTGTCTTTGTGTTTCCCATCTCTTTAGTTCCTTCTACCCCACAATTTTTATTAGTCCACTCTTATGGCATTCCAATTCAGCATCACTAGAACACAGATCTTCCTAATGCATTATCTTTAAACTCATGAAAGAATGAGCCACTCTTTAGGCCAAATTTTACAAACCCAAGGAGTCTTAGAAATTTTAAATGAAATTTGGTTCAATTTCTGAAATTAGAGCTATTGTACTTTTTCAAAAGTGATGGAAATAGGGGCGTCTAGGTGACACGGTGAATAGAGCACCAGCCCTGGAGTCCAGCCTCATACACTTAACACAAAAACTAGCCTTGTGACCTTGGGCAAGTCACTTAAACCCAATTGCCCTACCATCTCCCCCTCCAAAAAAAGGAAAAAAAAGTGATGGAAATATGGATTTCTTCAATCCTCCTTCCTCACTTTCTCCACATCTATCACAGGTAACCCATGGCCTAGGCTCCTCTAGCTCTGGGCTAATACAGACTAGGTTCAATCTTAGGGACTGTCCTAAAAGTTCATTTCTCTGGATCATTATAACCCACCCAGAATTTGCTCTGTAAAATCTCTGAATGGAGCCATGTACAGCTTAGATCAAGGTTTCCATAGGTGTAACAGGGTTTTCTGCCCCCATATACGCATTTAAAGTAACAAATGGTATTCAGGGCAGGATAGCCTTTCTTTTATACCACATAAAATACAAAATGACAGAGACTCACAGGAACCCAAAAATGAATATAGAAAACTCATCAAGGAACTCTCAATAGCCCATAAATAATCAACATGATATCGTTTCCACTCTGGTGGGTTCTATTTTTTTCCATGGGCACCTAGAATACTTGGCCTCTTTATACTTCCTAGGGTGCCAAGATCTTCATTGACTAGGGTTGCCAAGATGTGAATTGGCTCAGCCTGGATGGAGTGGGGGCCTGGGCAGACTCTACTTGGAGGAACCACTTCTTTCCATGACCTAAAATAATTCTTCATCAAAGACTCTGCACTGATGCTCACCTTTTCCCATCATCTATCACCCACATGGTTTAAAAGGAGAGAATGGCACAATGTCATTCCTGAACGCTTGCCTCCTAGTTTAAAGAGGAGAAAATTCCTAGGCAGTATAATCCTAGAATCTAGCCTCTGGGCCACAAAAGGGAGACTTGAGGGCAGTATAAGCCTGGGAGGTTGTTATAGGAATAACCTCAAGTTCAAGACTTAAGAGAAAGGGTACTTCTTGAGCATATACTTCCTCTAAGAAGAAGACTACCAACATGGCCTGAACTTAGAAAAGAAATAGGGAGCTAAAATCATGCCACGAATATCAGGACGGCCTTGTCTTTTCTCCATGCTATTACAATGAGTTATTCAGACAAAAAAAGGTTCTATGGGAAGACTGTTGCCAGTCTGGTAGCTCCAAATTCTCTTTCTGTTTCGAATTAAGTCCAAACCACAGAGTGACACTCCTAGTCTGGGAAGGGTTGTGTAGCACCCAGGCAGAAAGGAATTTGCCTGAAGGTTAGGGTATTGTCCTGCTGGCAACCCGTATTCATTTCCTTCTGAGGAAGGTCCAGATTATGGTGTGTCACTGAGTCTAGAGGACCCTAGGATATTATGGAAAAATGCGATCTACTGTAGAGAGAAGAGGATTGTGTTGTTTATGGACTTCTGAGAATTCCTTTATATGTTTTTGACATTTATTTATGAGTTTCAGAATCCTTTGTATTTTGGGCATTTCACATGGGATGAAATGAAGGCTGTCCTATACCAGATACCATTTACTACCTTCAGTGTTTATCTGGCATCTGGGGTCCTTGTTACTTATATAGTAGAAACCTAGACACATCAGCTCTTTGGGAAAACTTCCCAAAGTAAATTCTGAGTGGGAGCATAAGGAGCCCAAGAGTATGATCTTTCACAGTAGCCCTAAAGATTGAATCTGATCTGTGTGAGCCGAGAGCCAAAGGTTCCTGGGCCATGGTTCACACTGTGAAAGCTGCTGGAGATGGACTTACAGCATCTGCCTGAACAATTTTCCTAGACCACAAGGTCCAAAACCGTCAGATCTCAGCATGACTCAACTGGTGATTCAATTCAACAAAGCATTTATTAAGCACCTACCATGTACCATGCAATGAAGAGGTACACAGTAGATGTGAGCAGGGTACAACGTACCACAAAGGTCCTACAAAGAAGAACTAGAGTAAAAGATGTCATCATGAAGTGTATTGTCAAAAATGATTGTCATGTGGTGAGAAAGGATTTAACCAGTGAACAACCTGTGTATTCCACTGGTATTCTTATAATGCCAGAAGAAATCAAGGAAGGCCCCCTGGCATGTTAGGTGGATTCACTATTATACATTTATGAGAGAACATGGACAAGAGTCAGCCAGAATGGTCACACACAGATGGGATAAGATGTACATTATTGTACCAACTAAGGCTCTAGTTTCACTTTGAGGACTTCTGTGCCACCTTTCTTCCAGTCACATTTTGACCCCAAACTGGCTCACATTGGCTCAACATCCTGAGTGGAAAATTTATAGGGAAATTTATAGGGCCTGTTTATACATGCTTCATCATTAAGTAAGGCCTAATGTTGTCTTCAAATACAAAGTCCTAGAGAACACAGACCCAGGAGTCATGCCTAGGGAAGTGGTTGCAATGCTTGAAGACAATTTTCCCTCACCATGGGCATCTGGCTTCCTGGGTACTGGGGAGATCATGGTGCCCTATGGGGTAAATCCACACTAAAGAGAATCCAACTGAAATACTCCTGGTAAAGATCAATCTCGTGGCCTTTTTGGTAACATGTAGTCAGCAATGAAGGAGACAGACAGAAGAGAGAAAGATATAGAAAGTGTGAGACAAATACACAGAGAGATTAAGAGAGAGAGAGGAGAGAAATAGAGAGAAAGAGAGAGGAAGGAAGGAAGGGAGGGAGGGAGGGAGGGAGGGAGGGAGGGAGGGAGGAAGGAAGGAAGGAAGGAAGGAAGGAAGGAAGGAAGGAAGGAAGGAAGGAACCCAAGAATTTATTATGTGGAAAGTACTGTGTTCAGCACTACAGATACAAATAAAAATGACAGTCCCTGCCCTCAAAGAACTTACATTCTATGGAGGGATTGGGAAGGGAGAGAAAATCTTTACCATCCTACCCCAGCTTCCAGCCACTGGCCTCCCTTTTCTAATTATCTATTTCTCAAACGAGTAAGAGTTCCCACAAGTTTGGTCTGTCTCTCCCCAGGCTAGAAGCATCTGTCACTGACTGTAGCAGCTCCAAGTTTACTGGCAACAGGCATCCAAAAGGCAGATGTGACAGGCAACCAAAAGACAGCAAGCTATTCAAACTGCTTTGTGAGACAGACTTAAGATAAGAAGTGGGGATTTTCTCAGCCCCACAGCTGCTGGGATTTATGGTGTGAAGTGCTATACACAGAGCCCATTGTTTTCTTGGGGTCTTATAGATCTGTGTGGAATAAATTGATATGGGGGGAACTAATAGCAGCTCAACAGAACCCAGATGTGAAAATGAGACGCTAGGGATGGTGCCTGGGTGATGAGGACTACTGAGGCTGTTGGTCTGGTAACTGATTGACCACATGGAATAAAAAGGCCAGCAGGAGTAAAAGAAGGCAGCAGACTTGGCCCAGAACTCCAGTTGGCCTTCAAGGGGAAGGAAGCAGACTGATTGCAAGTGAGCCCACTATGACCGTGACTGCTTAAATATGGCTGCTTCTGGCATAAGCCAAAATGTTAGTGTGAGCTAACCCTCCACAGCCCTCTCCCTCAGTTTTTCCATCCACAAAAGTTTGGGGAGGGAATGTTTATGAGCCAAGTCCCCTCATGGAAATGTGAGATTTAACATGTGAGAAAATAATGTGAAAGACAGCAGGGCACAGTGGATAGAGAACTAGTCTCAGAGTCAGAAAGACCAGAATTCAAGTCTCTAGTGCACGTCATCGTGTATTGGTTTCAGTTCTGTCTGACTCTTCATGAGCCCGATTGGGGTTTTCTTGGCGAAAATACTGGAGTGGTTTGTCATTTCCTTCTCTAGTTCATTTTACAGGTAAGGAAACTGAGGCAGAGTTAAGTGCCTTGCCCTGGTTCACATAGCTAGTAAGTGTCTGAGCCAGACTAGATTCGAACTTAGGTCTCCCTGACTCCAGGCCTAGTGCTCTGTTCACTGAGCTGCCTAGTTGCATACTGTTTCTGTATTCCTGGGCAATTCACTTCACCTCTCACTACCCCCTGAGGCAATCCTCTACTCCTATGAGATGCAGAGCTGCACTGATAGGAGTTTCCACACAGGGAGTTCCCTACAACCCTGAAATTAGCAACAACAAAACAAAAGGAATAGTCCAATCTCAGGTGAATGAGGCCGGTGAAATATTAAAAAGAGTGTCTCGGAAAGAGTTTAGCAACCATGTCTGTTGAAATGAAATTTACATATTTGGCACAGACCATCTAATTGTCTTTCTATTGATTCATGTCTGGTGTCAGACAATCTGGAGTCCCCACTGAAGTGAAGCATGCAAAGATCGTTTGTGTACAAGGATCTTCAAGGCATTGTTTCTATGAGCATGACAGATTAGGCACTGTTCAAGGAAGTTGTCCTCAGGGTACAATGCAAACCTTTTTGTGGAACCTAAAAAGCATCAAGCAAGAGGGGCACGTAAGGCCACAAATGTTTAACATATTGGGTGGAGGAACGGAAAGACTTGAAATGCCTCCTCATGGGAAATAAGACCTATTATAGCCACGATCCTACTCATGTGGTAGCCTCACCACAGGAGTAGATGGATGGGCAAGATTCAGTTCTGCCCAGAAACTCATATTTCATAAGCGGAAATTGTTCGGGAAACCCTGAGAGTGGAAAATGCATCTGTAATGTCAAATTAAGATCAGAAGACACATTTTGAATAGCCCAAAAGACAGAAGATGAGGTTCCTTATGCGAGTATAAAGAGAAATATATCTATTTGCTAACCAAGATAAGACTGAGTTTGAAAGCACCAAGGGAACCATAGGAAAAGGTATAGTAGTAGCAACCAGCCCTGCCATCCAGTTTTCAGTGAATCTATCACTGGTTGACTAGAACAAGATGTCTGAATTTCTAGAGCTTGAGGTTGAGGGAAAGGGGAAGACATTGGGCTCCTCCATAGGATCGAGAATCAAAAGAGGCGGCTTAGAGATAACCCGATCCGGTCCCCTCATTTTACAGATGAGGAAACAGAGGACTGAAGAGATTATGTGTCTTATCTAAAGTCACATAGGTAGCCAGCAGCAATACCTGGAATCAAAACCAGGCCGTACTACTACAATCTACTTTCAAGTATTCCCACAACCAAGAAGAGGGGGAGGAGAAGAAGGCAGGTCAAGGTAGAGAGGAGGGAAGAATAGGTAGAGAAACTAGATCAAGCTGGAGAGAAGAGGAGAAGGGAAAAGAAAAGTACAAAGAGAAGAAGAGAGAGGAAGGTGCAGACCTGGAAACAGTTGGAGGAGGGGAATATGAGAAGGTAGGTAAGTATGAAGAAGAAAGGAGAGGAAAGGGAAGGTTGGTGTGTATCACAAAGAGCTATGAAGGGCATTCCAGAATGGCTTCATGCTCTCAGGAGAAATGGAAAAACAGTAAGCTCCTCATGGCTGCATCCCACAGAAATGCAAGTGACGTCAGAGTCCCTATGGGCCCAACAAAATCAGAATTAGGGTCCTCATATGTGTCCTTAAAGAACAAAACTCACTCAGCACAAAGACCTGCCAACATTTTAATCCAGTTAACCAAAGGTAGATGGAAAGGGCCAGAGATCTCTTTTGAGTACAGAGAACCCTCAAGAGATCAGCAGCAAGAACACATACAATTAACTAGATCATTGGATTTCTGTGTATGGACTGGTCTGTTTGCCCACATTGTGACATGGGAGGAACATCCACCAGTTAAATCCAGTGGAGCACATGCCTTCAGCCAGGTTCTAGGAAAGACAGAGAAGTCAGCTCAAATAAACTAGGCCTTACCCCAAGAGCCTTCACTACCCAAGAGTCCTAAATGTTGCCATCTTCCCATTGTCCTGGATCATAAGGACAGGATGATAAAGGTCCAAGCAGAGGGAGAATTTCACTTAGGAAAGCAAAGTTGGCCCTTTCCCTTCTTCACTAAGGGGGAGAGGCCAGAGCCACATCTTGTGAGTTCATAATTCATTCATTAAGTCGCTCTTGTTGTATATATGCTATTTATTCACAAGTATGGATGTCTGGGTTGTATTTTTTTAAATAAAAAAGAACTAGATATAGATATTTGCAGATGTGTATATACATATATACACACATATTTTACATGTGTGTATATATATATAATTTTTCCAATATGAACTAACAAGATTTCAGCTATCATGTTGAAGTATAGTTAAAAAGTCAACTTAAATTATATCCCATTGTATGAGAAGAGTGGGTGTATTTCATTTTACACATGCTAAAAAAGCTCAAATAAAATGAACATTTCTAATGAAATACAATTCTGTTATAAATGTATGGAAGGGTTCACAATTAAAGTCACTTCTTGATTACTGGGTGAAGTAAAAAATGATGATGTAAAATGAATAATTATATCCTTTGAAAATTAATCTGAATTACCCCAAATACGTTTGCCTAAACTTAGATGCACCTGACCTCACACCAGGATTCTCATTTTTTTTTAATTTCTTTACTTGTTTTGAGAAGTGAGGAAAAAGTATCACAGGAAAAATGCATGGTGGACTATTTTATTGCATCTTACAGAGCTACCTTCTAATGATGAGGCTTCCCATTTAACTTCTTTCTTTTGGGAAGCAGAAAGGAAGGAAGAAAATGAAGAATTGCGGGGCAGCTAGGTGGTGCAGTGAACAGATCACCAGCCCTGGAATCAGGAGGACCTGAGTTCAAATTTAGCCTTAGACACTTAACACTTACTAGCTGTGTGACCTTGGGCAAGTCACTCAACCCCAAGTGCCCTGCCTTCCCCCCTCCAAAAAGCAAAAAAAGAAGAAGAATCAGAGCTGTTGGTTCATTGATACAATATATTTCTACTATATTGATTCTTGCTGCCTTTCTTCCCATTGGGGCCCAAGCCCAAGTGATAACTTCCCTGTTTCTCCTCTCAGTGGAGCCCCTCTGTACCAATTGAAATGCTGATAGTTTTTGCCTCTCTGTAATCCCTTGCCATAAAGCTCTTACAATTCCCAATGGTCTCCTCCTCAGCCCCTTCTTTTGTGGTGCTATGGAAAGAACCCTGGATGTGGAGTCAGAATCCCTAGGCTCCAATCCTGGCCCTTGTACTCATGACCTGTATAACTTTGGCCAAGGTCTTAATTTCTCAGGCCCTCAGTTTCCTCAACTTTAAGATGAGTGAATTGGACTAGATGACCTGAAAGGTCATACTTATATCTTACAAAAAGCTGAGAGTCAGCTAATTCTATGATTAGATGTCCTCAGCTTTAGAGCTATGATCCGATCTATGACCCTGGGCAAGTCACTTCTCTGTGGGCCTCAGTTTCCTCAGCTGTAAAATAACTAAATTAGACTAAATAGCCTCTAATATCCCTTCCAGTTCTTCATCTATAATCCTGAGTTTAATGTATACATTACATACACACGTACATATATAACATATACATTATGTAATATATACATTAATGTAACCAATGTATGGGGGGGGTAAAGGGGAGGACCATGAATTTGATACCATTAAAACCACATTGCTGGAGTCCCTATTTAATGTTTCACACTTTTTTGTCCATTGGGTATGTAAAAGGAATGCTTTGTTCCCCTCTGCAAATCCATTTCCTTACTACCGAGTGATGAAGCAAAGACCTAGAAAAGGGAGATTTTCCGTAAAAAGTAAATATTTGTGAGACACTGGATTATTTTTTTAGGATCCTGCTTCCTCCAAGCCTGTGAGCCTACATGGTGTACCTGCTGGAGGAGGCCACTGGTCCCCATATCTGCAGTGCCAAATGTTGACATGACTCTGTGAATACTGCTTCCTTGTGCTCAGTGGCGGCATGCATTAGACAAGGCCCTATGCTCTGCTGAGTAAATACGTGTTCTCTATGCAGCACCTGTGTCGGTGTCTTAATTTGTTAACATGCGAGTTTCCTTTTGGGGCTGTCCTGTGCTTGCTGCATGGGAAGAAGAATGACTAGTTATCTAGGATGTATTTCACCTAAACTCTAAAGCCAGACATTTCTTAGGCTAGACTGCTTCCCTCTTTTCCCATCCCCGAACAAACCAGCCAGCAGACAAATGAAGAAAAGCCAAGTTGCAAATGGCAGAAGGTACTCTGGACACCAATTGGGAAGGCAGTGCAATCCACAATACCTCTGCTAAACCACTATGTGGCCAATAGGTCATATCTGGAAACTGACACGTTTACAAGTGGGACCTAAGGGAAAAAGTATCCAGACCAAACCTATGAATACCATACCCCTGTGTTGGTTTATGTTCTCTCTGTCTCTTTGCATCAATCAGCTGGTTGGTTGTTCCCTTGCAAAGTGTTAGCCCTGCTTTGGAGTAAATGCTAAAATAAATACAGATCACTGAATTACACCCAAGCTCCAAAGAAGTTAGTTTATATTAGTCTGTAGAACACTCTTTGATATTGATGCTGGGTGAAAAATGGGACTTTAAAAAAAATGAAGGCAAGGGGTTTTTGAATGCACCGCATTCAAAGAAAATCCCATAGAGTTTAGTCAATGACAAAATCTTTACTAAATCACAGCACAGACCTAGTGTTTTAACACGATAGACCTAAGGTGTGTCTAGGTGGTACAGTGAATAGAGTACTGGCCCTGGAGTCAAGAGGACCTGAGTTCAAATCTGGCCTCAGACACTTAACACTTACTAGCAGTGTGACCTTGAGCAAGTCACTTAACCCCAATTGCCATGCCCTCCCCCCTCCAAAAAGCAAAAAAAAAGTCTGTAGACCTATTTTACCCTCTCTCTCTTTCTTTCTGTGATTTGTAGCCTATATTGAAGATCTCACGAGATGTGTTGAGCAAAGCAGAAGACTTATTATCGTGCTCACTCCGGACTATGTTCTCAGGAGAGGATGGAGTATTTTTGAGCTGGAGACCAGGCTTCATAGCATGCTGGTCAGTGGAGAAATCAAAGTTATCTGGATTGAGTGCATGGAATTAAAAGAGAAAGTGAACTGCCGGGAAGTGGAAATGCTGAAGAGAAACATCAAGCTTCTGTCACTGGTCAAGTGGAAAGGCACCCAGAGCAGCAAACTGAATTCGAAGTTTTGGAAGCACTTGGTGTATGAGATGCCCATCAAGAAAAAAGTGACGCTGTCCCGCCGCCAGGTCCTGGACTCGGCAGAGCAAGGCCTTTTTGGAGAGCTGCAGACCGCACCTTCCATTGCTGTCACCAGCACCTCAGCTGCTCTGGTAGCCTCTCAGGCCGATCTGAGCGATTTCCACCAAACAGATTCAATGCCAATGAGACACTGTTGCAGAAGTTACAATTATGAGATGCCAACGTCGTCTTTGCCGATAGCTTCTCTAGGGTCCCACCACCACACATACTGCAACATACCCTTGACACTGCTTAACGGACAACTACCTCTAAATAATGCCGCCAAGAATGCTCCCGAATTTCATAGGAACAGCCCTCTGCTGCCTTTGTCATCCAAGGAGCTTAGCTTCACCAGCGATATTTGGTAGAGACGATCTGAAATCTTCAGGGCCACTAAGTCAGTATCCCAAAAGGCCTGGGTTTTGTACTAAAGGTTTAAGATTCTATACAAAGAGTGCTTAAAAGTGATGGAGGAAATGGCACAGTTTTTTCATTTTTCTTTTTTTTTCTTTGTATTTTAAATATTTTTGTTTACAGTTCTGGAATATTGGAGGAAAAAAAAGTGAACACATGGAGAACCTTCTTTTTATTATATGGTACTGAGTTTAGCTAGCCAGTTCTGATTTTTTTTTTCCTGAAAAGAAATTCCCATTGTCTTAGAGTAGATTTTATGATGTCACACACATAAATAAGCTAGCTGACTCGTATTTCTGTACTCATATTTCAGAATTTCAAATGCAGAAAACTAGAGACGATTACAGTTTGGAAATTCTAAACTTAAGTTGAAGGAGGAAACAACTTCTGCAGTGTTAAGGAATGAGGAATTTACCTTAGGGAAAGGGCAGCGTACCCCCTTGTAATATAGTTAGAAGTTTTTAGGGGATGACTAACTGGAGAGCAGGAACTGAGGGTAGTGGTGGTGAAAACTGAATGAAGACTGGGGAGAACATCAATACCATTCACAGCTACTGCAAAGATTGATCAAGAACTCATGACAACAGCATTTTGTTTTATTAAGCAAGCACATCTTTAGAAAAAGCTGAGAGTCAGCTAAACAAAGGGAGAGATCCCTGTCAATTCTTCAGGATTCATTTTCAGCAACCCATGGAACTTACTTCTTTCACAAGTTTTACGCCTTTTGAAAGACCTTTTCAGAAGTATTTTGAAGACAGATTTTTTTTCATTTGCTAACAAACTCACATTTGGATTTCTTTTTTTTTTTATTATTAAAATCTTTTGACCTGTTGTCAGATTTGTACAGTGATAAGATTTTCTTCCTATCTCTTTCAGTGTCAATGGAGTTTCCATTTAAATGCACATTTGACTGAGAATATCACCAATAAAAAAGAAGAAATATTCACAGCACTATTCACAGATGAAGTACCAGATGATTCAAGTTTCTTAGTCATAGGGCAGCAATTGCCAGGAAAATCATCGGGAATTTAGCTAATGCAACAAACTATTCTGGTGAGGTTTAGAAGGCTTCTGTCAGGGGATACCAATTCTTGATCCTTCTTACAGCCCACTTGGGAGACTGGGATCCTCAAACACAGAGACCAGGGCATATGTAGAGCACCGGATACAAGACTCCACAAATTCTCAGTGATCCCAAGTTTGCATTAGGTGGGATGGCCCTGTCTGAATGGCTATTGGGCATCACTACTCCTTGAAGTTCGTCATTTTTGCCCTCCCCACGTGGGGGTCAATCCTGATTCCAGCTCAACTTGGGCATTTCGCAGAGGACACACACAACTATGCACCAGAATGAGTGAAGAGAAATGATGTACAAATAGCGATCAGTACAGCAGAATTCCAGATTGGTCTGGTGCTCTTAATTGTGCAGTCACCTACCAGCCAATGGATTGGGTCGTCTCCTTAATCCTCTTCTCTTGATCAGATGTAAGCCATTGGTTTCTTGTAGGTATCCATTATCTATAGTCCTTCAGTCGATGCTTTATTCACAAATGTAGTGTGTGGAAGCTTAGTTGTCAGTGCGGGGGTAAGAGCTTATGCCCTCAGTTAAGTTCCCACATGTACGTGTTTCATAGATGTAGTCGTTCCATTGAGGACGGTGACTTTGGCCTCCATTCTAACTGTGTGTATTTCCAAACCGAAATTGACAAACTCTACACTGTTTTCTACGTGTTACAGACTTCGTGTTTATGCTGGGTATGTTCGTTAATGCAATGTGTAACTAAAATAATATTTGCATGAAGAGAGCTGCATATGTTTGAAGTGACAAGTTGTGACTTCATTATTTTGCTTCCACATGATTCTAAATCTGATTACTCCACAGACGATGTTCTGTGATATTTTTAAACTATTAGTTCTGTAGTGTGCATGCCTGTTCTGAAAACCTCTGCAGGTCTCTCTGTTTCCTTGATTTATGATGATTAAATGTGGGTAACTGTTGCAATTGGCTGGCCACAATGTATCTTTTCTCTAACAGCAGGTGTCTGAACACAGCATTAAGTTTGTACACGTATGCACCCATACATACCCAAGGCTTTCCCATATTTTTCAGGCAACAACATGAACAATATCTCTATGGATTTATTTCTATAGGACAAATCAACATCTGATTATTATCTGAGACTTCATAAGATACAGTCCTTAAAGAGATGAAAAACATATAACTACCTCCAGTTCTGGAAAATCTGGGCAAGTAATTGGTAAAGTAACAATCTGGATAATTGGTTCCCATGCCAATCAACCACACATTTTTTTCTTGGGGTAAAGGGAGGCATTATGAAAATGACTGATGAGATAAATTGACAGTGCAATATGGCTTTGGTGGCATCAGAAATTAAAATAGTGGGAAGGTCCCATACCCAGCCTGAAAACTGAGATTAGGCAATGTCGAATACAATGCTTGAAATTAGGTGGGGGGAGTTTGAGGGAGGAGGGATGGAAAGGAAGAGGGGTAGTTTATATGCCGTTTATTTCTATTGGCAAAACAAAAAAGCAAGCCTAGAGAAATTGAATGATTTGCCCATAGGATCATGCTATCATTTGGGAAAAGATCCCTGGGGCAATCTACTAGAGACCTTCTTCCAGGCTGATGTCAAACCCATTAAGATCCACTCTTTGAACCCAGTCATTCAACCAGTTCTGAACTCTTCAGACTGTACAATTATCTAGCCCACTTCTCTTCACACCATTACAAATCATTAGACAGTCTTCCACATTTCCCTGATCTACCAGTCTAATAACCATGGAAAAAAAAGAAGAAATGAGGTTAATCTGGCATCACCTGTCTTTGACAGTGCCATACTAGCTCTCTATAATCATCGCTTCCCTTTTTAAATGTTGACTAGCCATCCCTTTAGATCATTCTAAGATTTTGTTAGGAATTGAAGTCATACTTTTTAACCCCTGGTTTATAGATTCCATTTATACCCATCCAATTTGGGATCTCAAATAATAGAAGCTGAGGCACATACTCGTCCAGTCTAACTACAGTGTTTATTTGCATTCACAGCTCTAGCAGAACAGCCCTGTGCAGAAATGACACAAGACATCATGGTACCTCACATCACCACCACCCTAGGTCAAAATATCATGTTCTGGTCCTGGGGTGGGAAGCTGCAGTTACTTAACTGCACCCCAGGAAACCAGCCCTGCCTAGGACTACAAGCTAATTCTGAATACTCAAAGACTAACATTATTTCACACACAGGAGGGCAAAGTGAACTGGAGCCTTTTAAAAAATGCACCACCCTAAGATAAGCAGACCCCAGGGACCTTTGAATACACCAATCATGCCTAGGCTAGAAAAGGACATTGAGTTGAGTTGCTAGAATTCCTTTGGTGTCAAGGGGCTACACTTATAGACTCATCAGTCACTCTCGTCTACATTCCCCTCCTCCTCCCTCCTCTGGGGGAAGGGGCCCAGTCTGGCTAGGCTGCATACCCACCCTTTGCCCTTTTATGAAAATCAGGACACCATCCAAGATCCAAGATGAGATCCAATACCATTTTGTCTTCAAGCACATTTCCTTAAAAATAGACAGGTATGGAGTTTCCCCAAAGCTACTGGCATGGCCTAGCAGATGCCACAGCAATGGAAAAGGTTGCTATTCGGGTAAGGGGAGGGGGAAAGGGGGAGCAGACACAAGATGCACAGAATAGGGTGGCTGAGGATTTAGCGGAAAAGGAATTTCAGATCAAGAAATAGGAACCTGGTATACTAGAAAGAATGTAGCATTCTATCCCCTTTTTAAAGAAAGAAAAAAGAGATCTAAGGGATAAAATACCATTAGGTCAGCACAAGGAGATTCAAAACCTACAGGAAGAAAAGACACTGAGTGACAGGTAGCCTGGTGCTTAAAGAGCTCTGGGTAGAACGGGGGAGAAGAAAGGGGTGCAGAGTAGAAAAGAGTAACATTAGTCCAAGGCACTTAATACTCTCTTTGAGTTCTGATTTTTAAGCCAAAATAAAGACTTCAAGTGTTTACCGGAAAATCAGGTAAAATTAAAAGAAATCCCTTGTGAACACCACATATAAACCTTGTCATTTTGTGAGGTAAAACAGCCAACTGTCAAAGGGGGGAAGACATAAAGTGGGGTCCCAGTGTCCAGAGGAGGCATTAAGAGTGAGAACTTACTCCCCCAATTACACTCTCTTAAAAATGTATTTGATCTATGTTCCTATTAATTATTATTCTATTATTATAAAATATTATTCTG
This sequence comes from Petaurus breviceps papuanus, assembly GCF_028583685.1. Classification (NCBI taxonomy): domain Eukaryota; kingdom Metazoa; phylum Chordata; class Mammalia; order Diprotodontia; family Petauridae; genus Petaurus; species Petaurus breviceps. Next base: position 1,018,352 of record NW_027187182.1, read on the forward strand.
TTATTATCTATTTCGGATTGTTGAAAGGTCTTAATATCTAACACTCTGGTTAACACAGGCAACTGTTTGAGAAGCAATAATCATTCAATGCAAACCATTTTGAATGACTTGTCTTCTTTTAGGACTGAAGTCAGCCACAGGCAATTTGAGAAGGGCATTCAGCTGTCTCTTTAATTACCATGAGATGAGGACTTGTAACCCAACCCCAAGGAAATGTGTCTACCAAAGTAGGACTGCTGTTCTCACCGCCATGTTTTCCCTGGCAGTAATGAACTCCATCATTAACAGGCACTAGGGACCGACCCACTGTGGTCTGTGGAGAATGTCATTGGGGGCTATCAGAGAAGTTAAAGGCACAATTGCTGCCTTCAAGGAGCTTACCTAGCATGTACCACACAAACAAACAAAACTCATTTTCAAGGCGGTAGCCGAGCAAACATAAGCTTCTGTAATACAAAATGGAGGAGAGGGGTAATTGGAGAATTCTGGGTGGAATCACTGACTATGGATTATATGACCTCCACAGGTTCTAGGAAGTAGAAGGGCCCTTAGAAATGAGGACAGAACATAGAACATGTAAGGTCAGATATGGGAGCCATCTTAGAACTTAGTGGCAGACGCAAGAGGGACTTTAGCACACAAAGTCAGAGCTGGAAGGGACCTCAGAACATAAAATGTCAAAGCTAAGAGGTATCCAGGCACTTTAAGAGATCTTAAAATAGAGAATGTCAGAGCTAGAAGAGTACTTTAAACATGGCACAGAAAATGTCAGCCTGGACAGGGCACAAGAGACAGAATATCAGAGCTGAGAGAGACCCTAAAAACAAAGACCAGAAATGCTGGGAAAGACCTAATTAGAACAGAGATGACTAGCAATGCTGGATCTTCAGAATATAGGAAGGGACCTTAAAAATAATATCAGCTCTGAAAGGGACAGTAGGATAGAGTAGAGAGAATGTCAAAGCTGTGAAAAACCAAGGGATAAGGGGCAAGTGGCCCGGCAGATAGAACACTGGCAATGGAGGCAGGATGACCCAGGTTCAAATTCAGCCTCAGACACTTACTAGCTGTGTGACCTTGGGCAAGTCACTTAACCTCAATTATCTCCCCCTCCAAAAAAAAAAGAATCATGGAACATAAAATTTCAGTATTGGAAGGACCCTACTTTCAGGCAGGGAATGTCAGAGCTGGGAAGGGCCTTAGGACAGAGAATGGCAGAGCTAGAAGAGGACATTAAGCAGAGTAAATAAAGAGTAAAGTGCAGGGTGAGAACTTGGGACATAAAATGAAGAAGGACATAGGATGTCAGAGCTGGAACATTGAATGCCATAGATAGAAGGGATCTCAGATTATGGAGAATCAGACCTGGAAATTTGCTTAAAACATAGAATCAAAAATGTCAGGGCTGACAGGGACTTTAGAATGCAGAAGAGAGAATATCAGGACAAAGAAGGACTGTAGAACAGAAAACATAGAAGAACATGATTGCTGGAAGTAATCTTAAAACACAAGATAAAGTTCCAAAATAGATGTTACTACAGAATCTAGAAAACTATGTCAAGGCCAGAAGAGACTTTAGAACATAGGCCAGAGGGGCAACTAGGTGGTATAGTGAATAGAGCACCAGCTCTGGAGTCAGGAGGACCTGAGTTCAAATCCAGCCTCAAACACAACACTTACTAGCTGTGTGACCTTGGGTAAGTCACTTAACCCCAATTGCCCTGCCCTTCAAAAAAAGCAAAAAAAAAATAGAACATAGGGCAGAGAATGTCAGAGCTAAGAGCCACCTAAGAACTTTCAACATAGGAGGAAGAGCTATTAGAACACAGATAGATTAGAGGGGAGAACCTGCAGCCCCAAAGCCACACGTGGCCCTCTAGGTTCTCAAGTGCAGCCCTTTGACTGAATCCGAACTTCACAGAACAAATGCCCTTAATGAAAGGATTTATTCTGTCAAACTTGGACTCAGTCAAAAGGCCACACCCAAGGACCTAGAGGGCCACATGTGGCCTCGAGGCCACAGGTTCCCCCACCCCTGAGGATGTCAGATGTGGAAACAACCTAATAATATAGACCAGAGGAGGTCTGAAAGGACTTCAGAGCAGTAAAAGTCCATGTAACACAGAAAGGAGGACTCTGAGCTAGCCTAGACTTTAAAACATAAGAATAAATCACATAAGAACATAAAAGGGCTGTCACTGTAAAACAAAGTATGTCACAGACATGAAAATAAATTCAGATCATTGAATGTAAATAGTGAAAGGAACCTCAGAGATGCAAGAGCCTATGGAGAATAGAACAGGAAATGTCAGACACCTTGGAGAGACCTTAAAATGAAGGGTATAAAATGGCAGAGCTGAAAGGGACAGCAAAACATGGAACAGAAAGTGGCGAAGCTGGAAGAAATCCTAGAACAGGAAATCCCAGAGCAAGGAAGGGCTAAAGAACATAGAATATAAGAGGTAGAAAGAAAACCTTAAGACATAGAACCTAGAACTCAGAATCAGAAGTTATCTACATGGAAAACAGTGACGGAGCATAAGAGATCCTAGAACATCAAGCAGAGAATGTCAGATCAAAAGAAATTTATAATAATAGAACTTATATTTATATTTATTTATTTATAATAAAAGAACTAAAAGTTAACAAACAACATTAAAAGTCATTACTGGAAGGGAACATAACACGGAAGGACAGAAGGAAATAAACTCAATAATAAAAATACTGAGAATCAAAGAACAAAAAAACTACAAAAATGACAAGTTACATGCAAGTAACAAGACCAATAAAATAAGCACTCCACTGGCTAATTTGGTATGTTAAAGATGGGGGAGATAGGGAAGAAGAAGAAAACCAAATTTCCAAAATAAAACAATGAAAGGGGTCCATTTCCAACAAATTAAGAGGAAATAAAGGAATCTATCTGAAATTGTTAGACCAAATGTGATCCACAAATTACTAGATTGGTTGTTTTCTGCAAATCTTGGCAACCTAAAAATATCAGAAGAGGAAAACGTGACAGGTATAGAGTAACTCATACTGAATCCACAGTAGAAGACAGAGAAACACTGTCCAAAGTAAAAGCCTCATGAAATAATATAAAATGTAATTCTTTTGAACTTCCAGTCATTGTCACCACCCACAAACTCAACATGCCAAGACAACCAGTACAAACAACCTCATAGACTTGTGCTTTAGGGTCTAGTACTCTATTGAGGCAGTGGCTCAATCCAAACCCTGTATCACCCCACAATGGATAGAAGATGCTGATTCTGCTCAATTTCATGAAGAAAAAGGAGAGCAAAATGAACAGGTAGAGTAGGGGAGAGCAGTGAAAGACCAACATGAAACCAGCTAGAATGAAAGGAGAAACGCCAAAGAGAAAAGGGACTAGAAACCCTTCTGCATTCAGTCCTCTCTCCATGAAGTTATCCCACCATTAAGAGCCTGAGGATGTCCAGTCCCACGAGAGCTATGGCACAGAGGGAAAGTGAAGGATAGGGGTGGGGAACCAAACGTCCTGTTCCCTGAGAATGCAAAAAAAAGCAGAAATTTCAGTGAAGAAATTCTGGGTCTAAAACTAGCTCCAAAGTAGATAAACCTCAAAGGCTCAAAGACAGAAGGCAAATGAGGGGAAAAAAGAAAATAAAAGCCATAACACATTGAACATTGGATATAATATGGAGGTAAGGACTAGGTTTGTGGTTTTATTGACATAGGGATTCCAAGGATGAGAAAATTTCCTCTGCCATGTAGGTCAGTGCCTTCTCTGGAAATTTATAGTCTTAGAGAGTTGCTTAGAACACAGGGAGGTCAAGGGACTTGCCTAAGGTCACACAGCCAATATATAACAGAGGCAGGCCATGAACTAAGTAAGGACTTCCCAGCTCCACACCATGCTTCCTGCCTTTACAATATTATGAAACAAAACAAAACAAAAATCTCCAGTGGATAGAATTCTGTGGACACCCTTGGAATCACAGAACAATAGCAAGAAAGCACAGGACGGTTCAAAAGAGAAAACTTTTCAAGAAAGATATTAGGATGGAAATTGGATGGAAAATCTCAACTCAATACAGAATTAAAGAAAAGTCAGAACATAGAAAAAAAATACCATGGAGAATCTCTCTAGTGAAGGAGCAGTTGTAAAAGAGAGGTAAAAAGCAATAAAGTCAAATGAACACATTCTATCCAAAAAAAAATGACTAATCTAGAAAGTAGGGTACTCAGATATAACTTGAGTATCAAAGGACTCCTGGAAGAACATAAGAAATAAAAGGCTGAATATCATGCAGCAAACACACAAAATACAAGGAAACTGAATCAAAATTTGAATGTAGAAAGCCAAATATTGATCAATCAAATATACAAATTGTTGCCAGAGTGGTGAAAACACACTTGAAACTCAAAGGCTACATTTGTGTCTACATTTCACGATTTCAATAACAAACAACAAATTTTGTTAGCAGCCAGGACAAAGACCTTCAGGTATAAACAAATGCCTGTTCCAATTACCAAGGATTACTCTGCAGAAATCAGAGAAAAGAATGGAATAGGATGTTCCAAAGAGCAAAGGAGCTCAAGCTAAAACCCCAAATAACAGCATTGGAAAAGCTGAACCTAATTATCCATGAAAAAAAAAGTTAAACCTTCAAACAAAAGAGAGGTATTTGAGATATTCCTTTTAAAAAAATATTTAGTAGAAGTCAACTTGTAAAAACGAGAAACGAGAAACAGAAGAAAAATAAATAAGTGCAATTATCAAGGAAAGGTTAATGAAATGAATTGACTCAAGTTTGTATACAATTTTTTTTAAATTAGATTTAAAGGTAAACAAAAGAACAAAGAAGGATCATAGAGGGGCAAAGGGTAAAAACGACCTAAGGGGCTGAAGATTTAAAGGCATTTAAAGAACCAGGAGAAGGGAAAGAAGAAAGGATGAAGACTTGAATCAGTATTCCAAGGACTCAATCTCACACTCTCTTATAAGTGAATAAAGATATTTTGTGGGAAGTCACATGACTGGGTAGAAGTGAAGCAAGACAAAGAGGGAAGCTGGAGCAGTACTCTCACACAGTTCAGAAGTAGGATGGGGTGCACATTAAAGGATAGGCCTCACCCCTGCATGGAAAATGAAAGGGTGCTACTAAAAATCATTGCTGTGATGGGGCTGGGAAGTAAGGCTTATATCTGTGATAAGAGGCAAGGGACTTGGAATCAGTTTCATCATAGGCAAATTTGCACACTAGAACACTTTCTCCACAAAAGGGTTAGATATCATCCTACCCCCAGAAAAAGGGATTTATGAGGCTCCAAGGCTAACGAAGCATCCAGGGTTATAGGGGAGATAGGTTAACCTGACCTTGAGCACTGTGAGTAATCATGATAAGGACAGAGGATATAACTGGGCCTCACGACTTAAGACAAAGTGACTCCCATAATAGAACGCCACTTCCATTTGACAATATGCCCCCTAATGATTTCGTATTTCTAAGAGTGAAACACCGCAGAAAAATTGGGGGAGGGAATGGGATGAGATCTTTAAATGCAATAACATAAAATGGGATAGAAGGAGGAGTTCAAATTTGGTACCCCAGAAACTCTACCCTCAGAAGGGACAAAGAGAAGAGATAAAGAGGGGACATTGCCCAAGAATTCTATAAAACAATTCAGAATCTACTAAAAGGCCAGAAACATCAAAAAGAAAACACAGTAAATGAAAATTTCATGGGCACTGCAAAAAGAAAAAAATGTTGTCCTAAACTAAGAGGGAGAAAGGGAAGGAAGATTGTGAATGGCAGACCTGACAAGAAAGGGAAAAGAAAGTTTCAGAAGAGGAGGGCAAACAAATAAAAAAAGAAAGGAAGAGAAATTAGCTCTTTAAATAAGTTCTAGGAATTGAGGCAGATAAATTGAAGGTGGTGGGGAGACACTGTGGGCGTCAAAGCAGTGTAAGTAAAACTAATTGCTGGGACAAGGGACCAACTTGAAAGTGGAAGAGGACAAAAATTAATAGAAAAGAAAAAATGAAGGATAATACAACCCAATCATAAGCTTAAATGTGACTGGGTTAAATAATCTAATAAAAAAAGAGGAAAACAAAATCTAATTATCTTATGTGTCTATATGAAAAACACAAAGTTAAGATACATAGGGAATTAAAATGAGAAATTGGAATAAAATTTACTATGTATCAAGTGATTTTTAAAAATCACGAGTAGCCATCATGCTATCGGACAAAATAAAAATTCACAATACCAAGATTAAAGAAGGAAACTCCAATAAGTTTAAAGGTGCCAAAGCTAATGAACCTTCAAAACTAAACACATATACATCAAATGCCATGCTATCAAATTCATAAAGGAGAAGTCAACTGAATTGCAATAAGACATAGATAGTAATATAATAGTTCTAGGAGAGTTGAATGATAAATATAACAAAGTTAAATTAAAATCACAAAATAGAAGTGAACAAAATGTTGTAAAAGTTAGATATGAGAGACATATGGAATCTTCTGAATGGGGAACATTAAAGACTGCATAAATGCAGCATCAGTAGGTACCTTTAAAAAGAGATTCTGTGCTAGGGACAGGAAAAAATACATACATACATACATATATATATATATATATCCAGAAATACTCATCATATTCTTTCCATGTTACAATGCAATACAAGTAGTAATGAAAGGAATATAAAAGATAGAAACCTAAATGAAAATTTAAGAATGACATGCTAAATAATGAATGTCAGGGTGGCTAGGTGGTGCAGTGAATATAGCACCAGCCCTGGAGTCAGAAGGACCTGAGTTCAAATCCAGCCTCAGAAATTTAACACTTACTAGCCATGTGACCTTGGGCAAGTCACTTAACCCCAACTACCCTGACTTTCCCCCTCCAAAAAGCCAAAAAATAAATAATGAGTAAGTCAAAGAAATACTTAGAAACAATTAATAGTTGTGTGAAAGAAAATAATGAGATAATATACATCTCTTAAGATGAATGCTATTGATACAGAAAATGATAAAAATAATTAATGGAACATTCAATTTATAAACCCAGAGAATCAACAAATTAACAAGCCCCAAATAAGCAACAAAAAAGGAGAAATTACATTGAAAAAGAAAAGACTATAGAAATGATGAACAAAAGTAAAAGCAGTTCTTTGAATAGATTAAATCAGTAACCTCATTTTTAAAAAACAGGGGAAAATAAATTAACAGAATAAAAAGTAGTGAAAACATAAGAGAATAAAAATAATTACTAAAACCTACCATACAGTATACCCAAACTGATCATTTGAAAGAAATGGATAACCTACAAAAATATAAAATATAAAACAATGATCTTAACAGCTCAATCATAGAAAATGATTGGCCCATGAATAAACTACCAAAAAAATGGTCAGGATGAGTTTGCAGGTGAATTCTATCAAATATTTAAAGAGCAAGTATTAATATTGTTACATAAAATATTCTAAAAATGTGAGAAAGAAAAAATACTATGAAATTCCTCTTGTGAAGCAAATATCATCCTATTATATAAATGGGGATTTTTTTTTTTAAAAAAGGAAGAGAATTATCTTCTAATATCATTAATGAGTGCTGATGTAAAAATTTTTCAATAAAATCCTTTCAAGGTGACTACAACATATCCAAATAATCATTCTCTGTGACCAAGTTGGCTTTATACTAGTTATGCAAGAATGGTTTAACTGGGGCGGCTAAGTGGCACAGTGAGTAGAGCACGGGCCCTGGAGTCAGGAGGACCTGAGTTCAAATTTGGCCTTAGACGCTTAACCCAAAAACTGGCCATGTGATCTTGGGCAAGTCACTTAACCCCAATTGCCCTCCAAAAAACCATGGTTTAACGTTAGAAAAACAATTAGCATAAATAATTATAGAAAGAAAAAAAACAGCACAATATCAAAAATGGACATTATTTGCCAAAGTAGCAACATTAGACACTTTCCAAAGAACAAGAGTAAAAGCAAGGATGCCCCCTCTCTCCACTTTTAACTTGACACAATACTAAAATTCTATAGCATGAGGAAGAAATTAAAGGCATACAAGAAAAACAAACAGGAGACAAAACTCTTATAATTTATAGAAAACATAATTTACTGAGGAAACCCCAGAGAATTAACAAAGGAACTAATTGAGACGATAGCTTCAGTAAAGTATATTTTTCTCAAACTTATCTCTTATATATCTGGTTTGTAGCTAGTTGTATACAAGGGGTTTCCCCCATTAAATTAGGGGTTCCTTTTTGCCTTTCTTTATATTCCCAACACTTAGCCCTATGCCTAGCACATAGTAGGAGCTTAATAAATGCTTTCGGACTTTATTATCATTAACATTTCTGCACAGCAATAACAAAAACCAAAAAAATAAAGAAACTCCATTCAAAATAAATTTGAAATACCTAAAATGTCTGGGAATATCTCCCAAGACCCATTCAAGATACATGAATACAATTATAAAATACTCTTTAAAAATAATGACAAATAATTGGAGGAATATTAATTATTTCTGGCTGGGTTATACAAAAAAAAAACCAAAATTATGACTCTACCTAAATTCATTTACAGATTTAATTCCATACTAAACTACCAAAGGAGTATCTTATAAACCTAAACAAAACACTAACAAAATTCACTTGGAAGAAGAAATGATCAAAAATCTCAAGGGAAAAATGAAGCAAGGAGAAACAAATCAGAATCACTTCCAGACCTTAAATTAGAAGTCAGTAATCAATCATCAAAACTATTTGGCATTAGTTTAAATGACAAGCTCAAAATGGAAAAAATGATGTGCAGATTCAAGACAATATCATTTTAAAAATAATTTTTAAAAAATAAAGATCAGGTACCTTTCAAAGCTAGAGGGAGAATCTTAAATCAAAAAGAAGCAATCACATAAAGATCAAATAGTTAATTTACATTTCATGGTACTGAAATGGTTTTGTTTAAAAAAAAACTAGGATAGGGCAGCTGTCCATTGAGGAAAAATCTCTGCACAAGATATTTCTGATGAGGGTCTGTGATCTAAGATATATATGGAACTAATAAAAATATTAAGACTGAGACTCATTCCACAATCGTGAAAAAATATGAACAAGCAGTCCTAAAAGAAAAATTGCAAAGTATTAACAATCATAAAAAAGAGCACTTAAAAGCAATAATAAGAAAAATCCAAATCAAAACACCTGTGAGGTTGGACCTTACACCCATGTGAAAGATGACAAAAGATAGAAATAACCGATGTTGGGTGGGGAGGTAGAGGGAGGAGTATGAAAAGACAGAACATTGGTACACTACTGATGAATGTGTTCACTGATTTGAGTATTCTGGAAAGCAATTGGAAATCATGTCATACCCTCTGAAACAGAGATCTGACTGCTAGATTTATGGCTCAAGTGGGATAATGACAAAAATCAAGGCCCCATAGTTACCAAAATATTCATAGTACCACTTTTTTGGTAGCAAAGAGTAAAGTAGATATCCATTAATTGAGAAATGGTTTAATAAACTGTGGTACATCAATGAAACAGAATTTTCCTGCATGGTAAAAGTGTGAAGAATTCAAAGAAACATGAGAAGACTTGAACAGCAAAGTAAGTAGAACCGCGTAAACAACATACACAGTGACTGACGATGTAAATGGAAAGAACTCCCAAACAAAAAAAGCATTGTGTGTAAAAAATGACCACACATGATCTTAAAAAAAAGAGATAAGAAAATGTCAGTCAGCAGACATTTATTAAACACTTACTATATACCAGTCAATGTGCTAAATCCTAAGGATGCCAAGAAACGCAAAAACGTGACTGCCGTAAATAACTTAGTACATACAAGATGCATACTGTGTAAACGGAAAATGTCAATAGAAAGTAATCTGAGAGGGAAGGCACCATACCACCCTCCCTTCTTCATAGAGGTGGGGGACTATGGTTGTGAAATGTTGCTTATATTGTCAAATATAGTTCTTTGGTTGGTTAGTTTTGCTGAACTTTTTTTACTCTTTATGTTTGCTATAAGAGATGACTGGGGGGAGGAGAGAGGAGAGGGATATTCAGAAATGAAGAAAATTTTAAAAGATATCAATAAAAATGAAAACCAAAAAGAAGGAAATATTTCTCATAATTATGGCTGAGGGTGGGGTGAGGGAAAAAAGAAGAAGCTGTTAACAAAAAAGGGGGGAGGGGAATAGAGTATATCACAAGGGGGAAAAAAGTAGATTATTTTTATCACATGGATCTAAAAAACCTTTTAAATAAATAAAAGTAATGCAATTACTATAATAAGGAAAACTGGCAGTGGAGGGAGAATCTTTGAATCAATATCACTAAGTACCAAATATCTCAAATATATAAGGAACTAAGAGAAAGATAAAAAACCAAGAGCCATTTCCCCAATGGGTAATCAATCAAGCATTTATGAAGCACCTACTATGTGCCAAATCAAATATTGTTAGACACTAGGGATACAAAATAAAATAATCCCAAGTCTCAAGAAGCCAGTATTCTAACGGGGACAGCAACAAATGTACATATTGAGCAAAGCTATAAATTAGAAAAAACTACAGATAAATGTAAAGTAGTTAAATGCGATATAATTTTGGGAAACAATGAAAGGCTTCATGCAGAAAGCAGAGCCTGATGTGCATCTTGAGGAAGAGATGGACTTGTGAGGTTGAGGTGAAGCAGAAAATGCATCATCGTCATGGGGGAGAGTTGGTACAAAAGCTGAAAGGGAAGAGATGGAGTGGCATGTGTGAGGAAAAAGGAAGGGGCCATTTTGGCTGGACTGCAGAGTGTGGGAGGGGGAATAATGTCCCACAATGATGGAAAGTTAGTTTGGGGCCAGGTTGCGAAGAGCTCTAAAAGATAAACAGGGTCGCTTATATTTTATCCTAGAAACAATAGGAAAATACAGGAATTGATGGAGTAGGGAAATCACATGATCTGATCTACTCCCAAGTGAAATCACTTTGCCAGGTGTGCAGAATGAACTGGAAGGGTGAGATTTGAGGCAGGGAGACCAATGCGGTCTTGTACTAGTGTAGCTTTCTAAATGGAAAGAAGAGATTGAAAGTAAGAGATGCTGAGGAGGTAGAAACAGCAAAATGCAGCTACTGCATATGGGGCAAGCGACAGTGAAAAGTGAAGGATAATGCCAAGGTGACCAATCTGGAAGACTAGAAAGATGGTGATGTCTTAGACAGGAATAGGCCACTTCAGAAGAGGGGAAGGTTTAAGGGGCAAGTTTGAGGTGTCTAATACGCAACTGATGAAGTGGGACTGAAGTAGAAGAGAAACAGGTGCTGGATATATATAGAGAAGTCTTGGAAGCATGTGCATAGAGATGACAGTTAAACCTATGGGACCTTATGAGGTTACCAAGAGACAGATTATAGAAGAAAAAGAAAAGGGCCTAGGGACAGAACTCTGGGGAATACCCACAGTTAAAGGGCACGATATAAGTGAGAAGGCAACAAAAGAAATGGAGAAAGGTCAGACAGGTAGGAGAACTAGGAAAGTATTGTCGCAAAAACACTATCAACAGACACTTATTAAGCAATTTACTATGGGCCAAGCACTAGAGGATACAAAAAAAGGAAAAAACAAACAAACGAAAAACCCACCCCCGTTCTCAATGAGTTCAGAGTTTAATGGGGGAAATAACCTGCAAACAACTATGTACAAGATACACAGGAGAAATTGGAGGTGATTGACAGAAGGAAAGCACTAAGATTAAGGAGGACTGGGGAAGGATTCTTGCAGAAAATGGGACTTTAGCTGAGACTTGAAGGAAGCCAGATAAGCCAAGAGGAAGATGTGAGGAGAAAGAGAACCAGATGTGGAGAACTAGTGAGTAGAAACTGAGGCATTAAATGGTGAATATAATCCAGGTCTGAGTTTTGGTAAAAGATGAGTGGTGATAGGACAAGAAGACAATGGATGTTAGGGGAGAGAGTTTAAATGACTAACTACAGGGTTGAGACTGGAAAGGGAAGAAAATGAGGTCAGAACAATGGTGATGGCCTGAGAAAGTACTAAGGGACACAAGGAGGAGAGATTTCAATGAAGGTAAAGAATAAATAAGTTTAGGAGGGTTGAGGCATACAGTCAGATGGAACGATAGGAGGTTGCAGTCTGAAGGATACAGAGTTTCTAAATAAGGAAAGGTAGTTGTGGGTAATGGTCAAAAACAGTGTGTGACCATTGCTATGTGAGGTCACTATAGAGTGAATTAATTGGTCATGTGATGTAACATAATGAGGAAGTGGGAGGTTAGAGAGTTTGAGGAAACATCAATGTCAATATTGATGTCTCCTAATCTCCTAGTATATGGATAGGAGGTGTGGGAAGGAGGGGAAGACAGCTAGTCAAGGTTGAACTCCTTGAGAAAATTGGTAGAATGAAGTGAGGATCAGTATGACCATAGCCACCATGTTTTAGTTAAGTGCTCAAAGGATTTAATCAAACAGTTTTCAAAAGAAAATGTACAAACTGTTACTTTGAAGAATGCTCAACATCACGAATAAGAAAAATCAACGTCAGAACAACTCGGAGATTTAATCTTACACCTGACAAAATGTGAAAATTAACAAAATTGCAAATAATATGTTGGAGGAGCTGTGGTAAGACAGGCACACTGTTATATTGTTTAATTAGAATTGGTCAAACCATTCCATAGAGAAATTTAGAATTTTGCTAAGAAGGAACTAAAATGACCATACCCTTTGACCCAAAGATCCCAGCGTGAGGCACATACTCCAAGAAGGTCAAAGACAGAACTGCCCCATAGGTACAAAAATATTCATAGCAGCAGTGGCTCCTTATTTCTTCCAGTATCAAATACAAAATGCTCTGTGTGGCATTTAAAGCCCTTCAAAACCTAGCCCCCTCCCACCTTTCCAGTCTTCTTATGCCTTATTCCCCCAGCCACATAGTCTTCTACCCAGTGACACTGGCCTCTTGGCTATTCCACAAACAAGACATTCTGTCTCTTTGCTATAGGCATTTTCAATGGATGTCCTCCATGCTTTCTCCCTCCTCATCTCCACCTACTAAGCTCTCTGATTTCCTTTAAGTTTCAACTAAAATCTGACCTTCTACAGGAAGCCGTTCACAACCCCTCTTAACTCTAATGACTCCCCTCTGTTAATTATTTCCTATTTATCCTGTATATCGCTTGCTGTGTATATATTTGCTTATATGTTGCCTCCCTGGTTAAAATGTAAGCTCCTTGAAGACAAGGACTGTCTTTTGCTTTTGTTTGTATCTCCAGCACTTAGCACAGTGTCTAGTTCAAAGTAGGAATTTAATAAATGTTTGGTTGATTGGTTCATTCAGAACAGGAAGCAAATGAAATGTTTCTGACACTGTAATTACCCTTAACTTTTGCTGTGAGGAACATCGAGGTAGTCTTTGAGCTGAGAGAGCAAGGTAGATAGTGACCCGACTGTGGCAGCAGAAAGAGGGTGGTTGGTAATCAAGGTGACATTGAGAAAGATGCAAAGACATAAAAAGGCTTCAAGGACAATGGTGACCCTGCACCTTGTCTAGACTGGCTATTTTCACCCATCTTGCTCTTATGAATTAGCTATGGCCAGCCATTTCCCCCTCTCAGTGATCATAAAAATCACCAATTCTCCCAAGTTCCAGTTCACACAGTATCATATATGCCAGTTCCCTTGATGATCTGTGCTGAAACCCCAACTCCTATGTCTACACCTATACAACCAATCCTATGGTAAAAAATGAGAATAGCCCAAGAATGGCTTTTTCTGCTCCAAGGAGCACTCGAACCATGTATGTCTTCCAGCTCCTCGATCCCGATTCATCCTATATCTGAAGATGGGGGTGGGAGGGAGTTTGGACAGTGAAGACAGAATTCTAAGAGCTAGGAAAGCTGCAAGGTCCAAGTTGCTTTATGGGGGGCAGGTGTCTCTGTTTCACTATATATTATTAAGTACTGTTTATTTACTTAGGGATTTTGCAATGAATAAAAACACTGTATGCCATATTTCAGTATGTGCATTTGTTTCTATGTGAACTAATTCCATTATACCAAGTACCCATTGGAAATATAGCCTGTTATGAAGACATAGTGTTAGCCAGTTGATTATCCAGAGTTCATTATGATGGGGTATATCTGCAAATCCACACCCTCCTAGACGATCAGTGGCACTACCTTGTAGAGGGAGGCAGACCTAGGGGATAGAAGGATGCTGACTCTGGGGTAACCACTGAGAGGTTGGCACTCTCATCACTTCTTCCTCAACAAGGTAGGCACCCACAGCTGGAGTAAGCATGGGATTCCATGGAATTCTATGAGTACCCTCTGGTGGTTAAACCAAGCAGGTGCCCATCTTGGGGAACAGTTAAATAAATCATGCTACATGAACAAAACAAATATCTCAGACAATTAAAATAGATAGGGTTGAGTAAGGGAAGCAGGAAAATTACATTATGACTAAAGCCATCAGAGAGAATAAAGCAATATCAATAGTAAATATTCATACAACAAATCATGAAGCATCCAAGTACACAAATGAGCTATGATTGATTTCATCAGGGTGGGGAACATCCACTGTATTAAGTCTCTTTACCAATACAGATCACAACTCATCCATGACTTTTCAGGTGAGTAATTAATTGGGAGCTGCTTGAGACATATAGAGATTAAGTGACTTGTCCAGGGTCACTCAGCTAAGTACCAGGGATATTATTTGAACACAAGACTTCTTGACTCCAAGATCGGCATTCTATCCCTGATGCCATGCTTCCTCTAAGGACCTAGCATCTAAGTACTTAAAAGAAAAGTTAATTGAATTACAGGACTATCCAGCTACTAAGATAATAATTGTTGACAACTTCAATGAACCTCTTCCATAGTAAGACAAAACAAAAAGAAAGATAAATAAGAAAGAGTTTAAAGGATCTGAATATACTAGAAAAGAAATAGAGATTATAGACTCGTGGTAATTATTAAATGGGAATGTTAAAGAACATACATATTTTCTAGCATTTTACAGCACATTTACAAACACTGACCACATTCTAAAATAAATACATTTATTCTTTGCCAGGAGATTCCATGAAAAAAGGTAAACAATATATGAACACAGAAAGCACTGTTAAACAATCTCAATGGACAAACAGAGCCAGTTAAAGCACATCACAGACTTCCTAAAATATCAGGGAAAAAAGTGCTCTAGTGTTTAAATGAGACCTAAGAAACTGACCCTTTCATCTTCTAACTGCTCTGTCACAGTCAAAAGAGACATGCCTTTGGAAATTAGTGATGGCCTCTTGGCATCAAAGAGTTTGGAAAATCCCCACACCTGGCATGACTTGCAAAGTATAGGTGGCAGACCAGTCTACTTGTTGTCCAATGGCATTTCCCTAACAGCTTGTGAACAGGTAAACAAAAACACCCTAACACATAAAAGTGGTTCAACCTGCCTTGTAGGCTGTCCTTACTGTAAAAATGCAGTATCTCTTCTCCTTAAACTGTGTAGTTCTGGCACCAAACAATAACCATTTCTCATTGATAGCGATATTAACAGTTGAACAAATGACATTAGATTAAACTGAGCTGGCAGTTACGCTGAAGCAGAAATCTGTTCTGCTAGTACAGTGAGAACTAACCGCATTCTAGCACATAAAGAGCTCATAAGCAAATGCAGAAAGTGAGAAGGATTAAATTCATCCTTTACAAATCATAACACAATAAAAATGGCAAATAAATATGAACAAAGGAGTCAAACATAAATGGAAACCAATATAGTACTAAAGAGTAAGAACTAAAGATTGAGAACAAATCATAGAAACAACAAAAAATTACATTTGTAGGGTGGCTGAAAGCCTAAGAGATTAGTTGACAGCCACAAATAAACAAAGCAAGTTGAGAGTGGGGGACCAGAAGGGTAAAAGACCTTACCTTCTTGGCTTAGCTTTTGTGTTTGCTCAGATTCCTTTTATGTAAATAATCAAAGGATTTTAGGGTGCTTAATGAAGTCTTTGTATATCAGACCTATATAGCCTTTCCGACTTGCTGGAAAACAGCTCTAAAATGGTTTAAATGGGAGCAAAAGCTGGTGATCCAAAATGAAATGAGAATTCAAAGACTTTCCAACCCTAAGAAATCCAGAGGCTTAAAACAGATGTAGATCCTGCCAGCAGGAAAAAGTGAGTTAAAACAACAGAATTAATCTTATCTTGAGGGAGGGAACTCTGTTGTTCCCTTGGCTGATAACTGTTAGTCTCCTTTTGTTATGGAGAAGCTATTTACTGCGCCATAGAAGACAGGAACCAAGATGGCAAGCAGGTGCCTTGAAGAGATGAGATCCAGAAGCTGGTAAAATAATCTCAACAGTCATGAGGTGAGTAAAGACATGGGATGCCCGCTGAGGAAGATCAGCAATGTGATACCATGCAAAGAGCAGGCCTAGTAACATAATGATACCACCATACTTGCCATTGGTAGACCTTCAGTGGCTTTTTATATATGCTCCCTGACTCCATGAGCTCCCTACTTGTGGTTCCCTCCATATTTGGACCCTGTTCCTACAACTTCCATATGTATATGTCCCAAGACATGTATTCTATAGGATGCCATGCTTCCCACTGATGGTATTTGTGAAATAATGTGCCTCAGGTTTATGGGTGGAATATTCTATTGCTACTTTCTTACTATACTATTCTGCTAAACACCTTTGCTTTAAAATAATTGTCCTATTCCTACCTAATAAAATAAATATAATCAGTGGGATCTCTGAGCTATGGCTTTAAGTAGATACAAATGCACAAAGTACCTTGAACCTGGGTTGGTTTTCTGGAAAGATCATGTGAGTCAAGAGTACCCCAGGGGATATTAAAGAAAATAATAGTAATAATGAAAACATTATAATATACAAGATGCATCTAAAAAAGTCCTAAAGGAAGGAAAAATTTATATCCTTAAGCACATAACAAGAAAAGAGAGAGGGAAGACCAATGTATTGGAACCATTGAATGTTGACTTTTGGTTTGGGGTTTATTGATTGATTTTTTAACAATTAAAAAATCAATTAATAAACCTCAAACTAATATGAAAGTAGACATCCTACAAATCAAATGAAAGAAATAAAATTCAGTAAGGAAGCAAAAGGAATCAACAAGAATGCTAAAAACCAAGTCCTCTACAAGCTCTCTCAAATGTGTTTATCACTTAAAGGAAATTTCCAGTGACTAGACTATATGTCCCTTTAACTGAGACCCACCAGATCTAAGCCAAAAGGACCAGAGGTGACCCTCATGACATCTCTAAGGGCAAGACTAGAGAAAGTAAACAGTTCCCACTGATGCAATCTCTACAGGGTCGTTGATGGGGAGCTGGGTGACATACTATTGGAGTTGCCTCACTTTATAAAGTTTGGTTTGGGAACTGGGAGCCAGCTTGAACCCGTTCCATAGAACCATTTGTTCTATTTCCATTGTGAGAATGAATGCCTCAAAAATTGGCAAATGATAAAGATCAGGGCTTGATATACTGCTTGGTTGTCTAGACTTCAATAAACGATAGAAAAATTCTAATAATGCAGATTACATATAAAAGTGTGTCTCGCGTGTATTTTTTTCCCTAGAGAGTTGGCTGTTAAATTTTTATCACCAATCCCCTGTTTAAAAGCTTCAAAGACATATGAAAGATTTTTTTAAAAATAGGTCCTGGAAAGAAAGGTGAAAGGAATTTGGGCTGTTTTGCCAGAAGAGAAGTTAAAGAGGTGGTTTCATCTAATTTTTTTTAAAGACCTCCAATGACTTCAATTCAATTTGAATCAATTCAATAAACATTTATTATGTGCCTACTATGAGCCATGCATGGACTGTGCTTAATTGTTGTGCTCACCCTGTAGCCAAAGAACAAGTGGAAGTTTCTCAGGACCATTTGGATATCTTTGAAATCAGTCCCTTTCAGACTTGAATGAACTGATGCAGAGTAAAGTGAACAGAACCAGCGGAACAAATTATATATAAAACACAGTAAAGAAAAATAACTTTGGAAGACTTAAGCTCTCTGACCCATGCAATGACTAGCTATGATGCTGCATGACACAAAATCTGTTCCTCACCTTGTGACATGGAGATGATAGACTCAAGATGCAGAATGAGACAAACATTTTGGGGCATGGCCAATGTAGAAATTGGTTTTGTCTGACTGTGCATATTTCTTACACGCCTTTGTTTTTTCCTTTTTTTAATGGGGCGGGGAGAGGGAAAGATGGTAATTGAAATAGAAAATAAATATATATGATATTATATATAGGAAATTTCAAATGGGGGGGGAAGGAAATTTTTTTTTCATTTCTAAAGAATGGGCTGTGATGGAAAGCCCCTTCTCTTACTGGGGATCATCACAGCATCTTTCAGAAGCTATGTAGGCCTACCTATGGATAGCCATATTCTATATTTTCTTTGAATTTCTAAGTGTCTTCGTTCCTATGATCCTAAGCTTATTTATTTGTATAAATGTTGTATCCCACCATTCATGACTCCCCACTCAGAAAAAAAGGAATATAAATTCCTTGAGGAAAGGAACTATTTATTTTACCTAATCCAGTATTTCCACATTAGGGCACAAAATGCCCATTCAGTTGAATCAAACTGAATGCTAATCAGTAAATCCCCATTTCTATACAGACCAAGCAAGAGGTTAGATTAATTTAAAGCAGAAAACACTGAGATGGACATTCTAGATCATCAGGAAAATTAAACACTGGAACTAAGACTTATAGAATTTTCATTTCTAGAAATATTCAAGTAGGAAATATTTTGTTGAATGGCTTCAACTTCAACCTGCTTAAGACTGTAGGATTTTAAGATTCTAGATGAGTTACTATTAGAAATCAAAGCTTCGTGAGTATTTTGCCTCTGGGGCACATAGATATTTATAATCCTCAGGGCCACCCAATATAGTCATTTCTCCTAACCACATAGTACTGTCTCCTAAATATACCTTACACACTGGCTAAATGCCAACAGAACTATGGGCTCTCTTTTGCATGGTGGATTTTTGGTGCCTATAATTATCTTGTGGTTGGGTGGGAGCATGAATCTGAGATTAGAACAGCCCAGTGCATGAAGCATCAAAAAATGTGGCTAACCGTTCCGCCAGTGAAGTCAACATGTATCAATAGCCAAGTCTTTGACCTTTCCTTTGCAAGAGAGTGTGAAAAATTAAAACATCTAAAAGTTTCTGACTTTTGGAAAAAGTGTTTTGATACCTGTAAAAAAAAGAAAAAAAGTCATAGCAATGCCATCCATTATATACACAGGGGACTCAACTGGCTCACCCCCAATAGAATAAACACCATAAATTGTTTTGTGAATAGTGGGAACGACTTCTGCCTGATCACCTAGGTTAACAGATGATCCATGGACTTCTGCTGAAGAATGGTGCAGAAGATTCAATCTCTGACCTTGACCTCATTACCATAAGAAAATAAAAAAATAGTATTCTTAGAAAACAGACTCTCGAGATTCACTGTTTATGTTGATCAAAATCTCCAGATAATTGTTTGATGGTCTGTTTCATTCATGTCTGATCTTCACAATGTCAGGACATCTGGATGGAAAGGAGAGAATTCACAAGTTTTATCCTGACAACACAACATATCCAGACATTTGGTAGAGCCCTGGACTGGAGATCAGGAGACCTGGGCTCAAATTAAGGCTTTTTGGGTAACTTGGCAAGATAACGTCCCCTCTTTTTTTCTGACCTTCCTTATAAAATCTGGCAATTACAGCATACCAGAATTTGAGAGCTAGGTGGTTCCTTGATGCCCACCTAATCCAATCCATCCCTCAAAGGGATTCCAATTGCCTGACAAGTTTGTCACATACTGTAGCAAAGGGGGTCAAGGACATAGCTATTAATGCACCTTGACTTCACTGGTACAACTGCTCATTCCATTCAAACCCCTTTTGCATGGCTCTCATAGTTTAAGGTTTTGTTTTTCTTTTTACAAATATATATATATATATGTATGAATACACATATATTTGTGTGTATGTATATGTATACACATATACTTGTCTATACGTATATATACATGTACATGCATACACATACATACATACATACATATATGTGTATAGATAGATATTTGTCCATTTTATTTGGACAGTCCCATGCTAATTTAGATAGCTTAGGCGTTCTGGAACCCAGAAGTTTGGGAGTCTGCTATCACACTGCTGGGACTTATAATGCTATAAGCTTAAATGATGATTGAAATAAATTAAGACCTTTTCATGGACATCAAGCTTCAGTTTGCTGCTCTGGAATCTGTAACATTGTTCAACATAGAAGCCTTTTCAAAAGCTATTCCTCATGCATGGAATAGTTTTCCTCTTCATCTTTACCTCCTGGTTTAAGATTGGTCAAATCCCACCATGTACAAAGAGGCCTTTCTTAATCCCACCCCATCCCTACTTTTGAGATTACCTTCTTGTACCCTAAGTATCTTGTTTGCATATATGTGCTGGTCTTCCCCATTAGCATAAGAGCTTCTTGATGGCTGAGACTGTATTCTCTTCTGTCTTTTTACACCCTGTGCTTAGCACTGGGCTTGACACACAGTAAGAAATTAATAAATGTTTGTTGGACTGACCCCTTTCTTCTGGTCTTTCCCTCTGGGGCCACACAGAACAATTATAATCCCTCTTCCTTATGACAACCTTTCAAATATTTGAATGCAGCTAATATGTTTCCCTCAGGCTTCCCTTCTCCTGGCCAGACTTCCCCAGGCTCTTCATCTTGGGTGATCTCCCCTGGACACTCTCTAGCTTATCAATGTCCTTCTAAATTGTGGCACCCAGAATTGAGCACAATCCTCCAGAGGTAGTCTGACCAGGGTAGCAGACAGAGGGATCACCACCTCCCTATTCCTGGAAGCCACAGCTCTCTTAATGCAGCCCAAGATTACATTTGCTTTTATGTCTTTTAAGGACAATTAGGTGATACAGCGGATAGAATGCTAAGCCTTGAATCAAGAAAACCTAAGCTCAAATCCAACCTGAGACACTTAGTAGTTACTTGATCCTGAGTCATTTAATCTGTTTGCCTCAGTTTCTTCAACTGTAAAATTCAGATAACAATAACACCTACCTTACAATGTTGTGAGGTTCAAATGAGATAAAAATCTGTAAAGCACAGTGCCTTGTACATAGTAGGTGCTATATAAATGCTTTTTCCCCCCTTCTCCCTTCCTCCACAGTACTCGGGCAATACTGTTGATTCCTAATTAAATTTTGGGGTCATTAAAATCTCAATATCATTTTTCCACGAATGTCTATTGAGCAACACCTCCCCTATCTTGTATTTGTGGAGGTGATCCTTCAAAACCAAATGTAAGAGTCTACATTTAGCTATCTTGAGTTTTATCTTATTAGATTGAGACCAGTTTGGGGTGGGGTGGGCAATTAAAACCTTTGGGGATCCTCTCATTCATTGTCTTTGCTCTCTCTCACAACTTTGGGTCAATTTCAGATTTGAGGACCATCTAGGCCTTTATCCAAGTCACTGATAAAAATATTAAACAACATCTAGCCAGGCACAGAACACTGAGATGCTTCATAGGAGACCTTTGACCGAATCCAAACTTCACAAGGGCCTCACTTGAGGACCTAGAGGGTTTAGATTCAGTCAAAGGGCCACACTTGAAGACCTAGAAGGCCACATGTGGCCTTGATGCCATAGGTTACCAAACCCTGGGCTAGATGGTCCCCAAGGGCCCTTCCAGCTCTGAAATTCTTTTTCTTTCAAAGATACCTTATATCTCTAAGCAGAGCCTGCCACTTTCTTCTTTTTTTCCTTAACCCAAGTCCATATCAGCTCCTTCACTATTTCTGTCCATTCCTCCTTATTCTATCCTCAGGGGCACAGCAAATAAGACCCTCCCCGCTATGTTACAGCCCCTCAAATATTTTTAGACAACTGCTCTGTCCCCCAAGTCTTCCAATCTCCAGGCTAAAGATCTCTATTTCCTTCAAGCAGTCATACTCTAGCATGATTTGGAGGTCTCTCACCATTCTGATTGGCTTTCTCTGGGTACCTTCTAGCTTGCTCATGTCTTTCCTAGGACGCAGCACCCCCAATTGAACATAACACTCTAATACCAGATGCACAAAGGAACTATCCCTTTCTCATGAAAAGAAGCTGAAGTATTCATACAACACACTGGCATGGGGTTTCTAAACAATCTATAAGCCTTTGGCCTCTTTTTTCTTAATCCTGAACCATTTTTTCCAGTCTTTGCTCTGTTCACCTTTGTATTCAAGTCACTATTTAGTATCACAGGCTTAGAGCTTTAGAGACTGTCTGGTCCAGGGTTTCTTAACCTATGTGTGTGTGGATACAAAAAAAGGACCTTTATGCACAAGAGTATGTATAACATTTCTTTGTTGTAGCTAAAAATTGGAAACTAAGAGGCTGTCCTTTTGAGGAATGACTAAAGGAATCTTAGTATGTAGGGGAAAATGGACTGTACCAAAAGAAACAAAATGAAAAAAAAATGGGTAATTTGCGAGGAAACTGGAAAGACTTCCCTAAACTGACATAGAGCAAAGTGATTAGAACTAGGAGAACAATTTCCATGACAGCATTATAGAAAAAAAAAACAACTGATATATTTTAGAACTCTGATCATGGGGACAGCTGGGTGGCACAGTGAATAGAGCACCGGCCCTGTAGTCAGGAGGACCTGAGTTCAAATCTGGTCTCAGACACTTAACACTTACTAACTGTATGACGTTGGGCAAGTCACTTAACCCCAATTGCCTTGCTTTCCCCCTCCAAAAAGCAAAAATGTTTTTTAAAATTTTAAAAAGAACTCTAATCAATGCAATGACAGGTTATGAGTCTAGAAGATGGAGGATGAGATACAACAAACCTCTTGCCAGAGAGTTAAATGAGTTTAAAATGCAGAGAGACATTTTGGAGCATGGTAAGTGTGGAAATCTGTTTTGTAGAACTGTGCATGTTGATGATGGGGGTTCTGGCATTTTTTTAATTTAAATTCTGGTTCAAGGAGATAGGTCGGTCCAATAGAACAAATTATAAATGCATGCAAAAATAAATATTTTAAATAGCATCTAAGTATGAGAGAGTTGACTGATAGGAAGAAGTATCCTATGCTGGCTGTAGATTAGTGTAAGAATAATAAAATGTTGGGGCGGCTAGGTGGCTCAGTGAATAGAGCACCAGCCCTGGAGTCAGGAGTTCAAATCTGGCCTCAGGCACTTAACATTAAAAAAATAGCTGTGTGACCTTGGGCAAGTCACTTCACCCAAATTGCCATCCAAAAAGCAAAAAAAAAAATTTTTTAATTAAAAAAAAATCAGAATGATAAAATGTCTCAACAAGGCCAGGCTCTGAAAACTTCTTCAGATAAAGGCCCAAAAGGAACTTGCAGAAAACAAAAGCTTTTAAAGAAATAGTAAGAATAATCTAGTAAGCAAATAGCAAGGAATAATTCAAGTGACTTTCAATGGTACACTCTGGTTAGACCAGGCCCTTTGGAGGAATCACATCAACACAGAAACAGCTAGAAGAACTAGAGAACAGAACAGTCTTTCAATGCATGTTAGACCTTGGTTAGCTAAAGCATGACTGCTATTATTCAAATAGATTTGCTTCCCATACCCTAGTAAGGTCCCTCCAGCTCCCTTTGTCTTCCTCCTAGGTATAAAACTGTACTAGTCTTACCTAAAAGGAGCCACTCACTATCAATCTGAAATTGTGGACCCAGGAGCGGAACCAACATTGAAACCCAGATTGTAACAAGGTGAATCGTGCAGTCACGATCCTTTGTGACAGAGGATCACGGACAGTTTGTATGATATTCAAAACAAAACAAAAAAACCCTTTTGTGACTTAGCCCCTTTAAGCAGATTTGGTGGAGTGTATGGACATCTCAGAATAATATTTTAATACATAAAGCAAAATACACTGGATTATGAAACTAATTTTAATGAAATGTTATTAAAGTATTGAAAAGTTCACAGACTCCAGATTAAGAACCCCTAATCTAGTCCAACCTCTACATTTTACAGATAAGGAAACTGAGGCCCAGGGAGCTTACTTGATTTGCCCACAGTCATATAGGTAATAAGTAGCAGAGCTGAGATTCGAACCCAGATCTTGGGCACCAAATTCAGAACATTTTCCACTGTACACATTGCTTCCAGGCATATGTTGATTCCAGAGGAGCCTGTCAAATTCTTCCTAAAGTTTCCCCAATTCTTTAGCCTCTGCAGCAAATGTTGACACATATACTGGAGGTAGATTCCTGGTGGTCCTCCTATTCGCATCATGACCACCACAAGATGAATGGTGTAATGTGTAATGAGGCTTTTTTGTTTTTGGACAAAGAATAAACTAGCTCCATTATTCACCTCTCTGAGGAGGTAGATAATAAGAGGGTATGAACCATCCTCTAATTTTAAGGCAAATTCTTTTTTTTTCAAATGCTTTATTAACTTCTGGTTTACATCATTCATTTCCACAAGATTTTGAGTTACAAATTTTCTCCCCATTTTTCCCCTACCCACCCCCCCAAAATAGCAGTCCCACAGGATATCCCCTCCTCCAATATGCTCTCTCCCATATCCTCTCCCATACCCCCTTGGACTTTTCCAGTAGTGCATGGTGGATCTCTATACCCCAGCGCCTGTATATCTTATTTCCCAATTACATGTAGAATAGTATTAATAATAGTATATATATATTTTAAACATTTGATTTTAAAACTTTGAATTCCAGATTCATTCCCTTCCTCCCTTGTCACTCACCCTTACTGGGAAGATAAGCAATTCAGTATAGGTTGTACATGTGTAGCTAATGCAAAACATTACCATAGTAAATATATTGTAAAAGACTGACTATATTTCCCTCCCTCCTATCCCACCTCCCACTTGTTCTATTCTCTACTTTGATCTTGTCCCTTTTCAAAAGTGGGCGTTTCCAACTTCCCAGCTCCTTTGACCTCTGGAATATCGTATTCCAAGCCCTCCAATCCCTCAGTGTAGAAGCTGCCAGATCCTGGGTTATACTGATTGTGTTTCCACAATATTCAAATTGTTTCTTCCTGGCTGCTTGTAATATTCTCTCCTTGATCTGAGACTTTCAGAACCTGGCTATAATATTCCTAGGAGTTTTCTTTCTGGGATCTTTTTCAGGAGGTGATTGGTGGATTCTTTCAACCTCTATTTTGCCCTCTGGTTCTAAAACATCAGGGCAATTTTCCTTGAGAATTTCTTGGAGGATGATTTCTAGGTTCTTTCTTTGATCATGGCTTTCAGGTAGTCCAATAATTTTTAAATTATCTCTCCTGGATCTATTTTCCAGGTCAGTGGTTTTTCCAATGAGATATTTCACATTGCCTTCTATTTTTCATTTGTTTGGATCTGTTTAACAGCATCTTGAATTTTCTTAAAATTACTAGCTTCCATTTGCTCCAGTCTAATTCTGAAGGAATGATTCTCCTCAGTGAGCTTTTGAGATTCTTTTTCCATCACGCAAATTCGGCTTTTTAAGGCATTCTTCTCCTCATTGCCTTTTTGAGCCTCTTTTGCCATTTGAGTTCATCTATTTTTTAAGGTATTATTTTCCTCAGTCAGGCTATTGACTCTCATTTCATAATTTTCTTGCATCGTTCTAATTTCTCTTCCCAATTTTTCCTCCACTTCTCTTATCTGTTTCTTAAGGACCTCTATGGCCAGTAACCAGCTCATATTTTTCTTGGAGGCTTTTGGTGAAGGAGTTCTGACTTCACTGTCTTCCTTCTGTTCCATTCTTTGCCCCTTTTTGTCCCCAAAACAGGAGTCTAATGTTGGATTCTTCTGTTTGCTTTGCTTCCTTTGCCTGGTCATGTTGCCCCTCAGTCACTTGCCCCCTGGGCTTTTTGCCACAGTAGGACTCTGCCACCAGACAGGGGAGCTTTGTACCAAATGCTGGGGTTTTCTCAGCTGCCGGAGGTATTAGTTGGGTGCCCTCTCTGAAGCCTCCACACACTCTGGAAAGCTGGTCACACACTCCAGGACCTCCACCCTAGACTGCAGTCCAGATCCAAGCAGGTTAAAGCAAGAATGATTACCCATCAGACTGGTCGCTTGGTCCCCCCTACGGTCTGCAGGCCAGGAGCTAAAGCTGCCACGTGGTGGCCACTGAGCCACAGCCCCCAGCGGCTTCTCCCTCCAGGGGATAAAGCCCGATGCACTCCCAACTACTGGTTCCCAAAGTCCACACTGCACTAATCTCTTACTTTGTCCTTAGCATCTATGGGTTGATAATTCTGGAAACCACCACAGCTGCTGGTGATTTGAAGTCCCTCCAGCCAGTGGTTGGTCAGGCCCACCCTAGGGCTAAAACCTCTGGTGTTTGGGGCTGGGCTTGGCTCCCAGAGCGCTTTGGTGGCCGATTCCTGCCAGCCTGCCAGGCTGTCCTCAGCAGGAGGTTAGCTTCTCTGTGTCATTTTGTGGGTTCTGTAGCTCCAAAGTTTGTTCAGAGTCCCCTTTTACATGAATTGGGGGAGGTGGAAGCCAGAGCCCTGTGGAAGTCCTGTTTCTACTCCGCCATCTTGACTCTGCCAAGGCAAATTCTTTATGTCTCCTGGTTTAATTAATGGCAAGAATGAGAATTATTGATATTATTCTGTTTTTCCTGTAGTACATCAACTAGTTTGTCATTTACTATTTCATATTTAGGGTACCAATAGTTAAACTAACATCTATAGAGAATCCAAAAGTTATTCTTACCACCCTCTACAACCTTTTTCACTATTCGGCTACCTACAGAGGCCAAGGGGTGCTAACATAGGCCTAAAGGCCATTTATCATTTAGTAACCAATCTTTAACTTGCCCACTTCTGGATACTCCTTGCCCACTTTATGATGCCCATTCCTACATTCAGCCAGAGTATTGGGTCCAATGTAAAAAAGATTAATTTATTTAAAATATGAAGTCTTCTATTAGAATTTTTTTTAAAAAAAAGCCAACCTCACAAGCAGAAGATGGAGAAATACTGTTTGAAAGCAATTCCTCTACAAAAGCTCTGGGAGTTTTAGAGGTCTACAAGTTCAAAATGAATCAGCAGTGTGACAAGGCAAGTCAAAGAGCTTTTGCAATCATGGGGTAGATTAAGAGAAAAAATGAGGAAATGATCAACAAAACTCATTCTCTTTCCATAAAACCCTTCCCTTTCCCCAGCTTCCTACAGCTGTTGAGGGAGCCACCATCATCTAATCACCAAGGCTTCCAACTTTGGACCATCCTTGACTCTTCATTCTTCTTTGCTCCAAATACCCAATCATTTGCCAAATGTTGCGGTTCCAATCTTATGTCTTGTATTTTCCCTCCACATGCTCCATGATCAAATGAAATGGGCATATGACACAGCACTCATCAAATGAAAACCTTTATATTTCCTGGCCCCCATGCTAAAACACTCTCTTTTCACCTCCAATTCTTAGTTTTCCTTCAAGTCTTGGTTCGCATCTTCTGCAGGAGACTTTTTGCAGGGCCCCTAGTTAATAACGTCTTTATCTCAATAATAAGGAAAATAGTCCACAATAGCTAATGAAAGCTTTTATTCCATATGAAATTGTCATGGCTAAAATTCGATTCTAGAATAGTGACTGGCAAATAGAAGGTGTTCATAAGCTCTTGTGAACTGACAGTGACTTTGTGTTTTGCCCTGGTCAGACCACATCGGCAATACTATGTTCACTTTGGGGCACCACAGTTGAAAAAGAATATTGATAAGCCAGAGAGAGAGAGAGGTAACTAGAATGGTGAAGGGCTTCAAGTCCATGTCATATGAGTATTGTTTGAAGGAACTGGGCATATTTAATCTACAGAAGGCAAGACTTAGGGGAGACATGGTTACTGAGTTCAAATATTTGAAGAGATGACATAGGAAGAGGGAATCATTGTCCTGGTTGACCCCAGAGGTCAAAGCTAGGAGCAGTGGTTGAATTTGCACAGAGACAAATTTAGACTTCATTTCAGGCAAAATTTCCTAACAATTAGAACTCTCCAAAATTAGAATGGGATGCATCAAGAAATGGTAAGTTATCCCTCTTTGGAGGTCTTCAAACAGAAGCTAGATGTCTACAAGTCAGACAGGTTATAGTGGGGATTCCCTTGGGGTAATGGGTTGGAGTCGATGGCTGCCGACATCTTCCACCTCTAAAATACTGTGATTTTGTGAATATCAGGAGCTTTGGGAGTCAAGAAAATTATGACAAAGTATAGCTCGAGATATTCTTCCCCAATGCAAAAATGTTATAATCACACTTCCCCCACCACCACCAGTTTTCATGCAAAACAAAAGCTCCAGGAGAAAAATCACTCCAGGCATTTGCTATACCCTGAGGGTGAACAAATCTGGTAAAATCCAACCTGGCAGAGAGCTGAGCTCCAAAGAATTCTTTCTAGCTAATAATAGTTGACATTTATCTAGGATTTTACATACATTAATTATATTCTGTTACCGAGTAAGATAGGTGCTCCAGTCCATTTTATTTTTACAGATGAAGAAACTGAGGCTCAAAAAAGTCACACAGGTAGGAAGTACCTGAGGCAAGATTCAAACAAAAGTCTGTTCCCCCTCCAAGCCTAACATTCTGTCTGCTGTGTCATGCTGCCTTTTAACTAGAAGTCCTAAGGACCTACAACAAAGAAGAGGTGTTCTCTTACTTAGATACATCAGGTGACAAAACTTGCTCAAGATGCCAGAATGTTTGTCATTATCTTTTCATCTATATCTAGTAATTAAGTGGCATAGTAGGTACTTGTGTTTAGCAGAACTACTTACTGACTCTTGGTTGACCCTCACCCTCATGGCTTTCTTCCATTAGGTGTGGCTTTTTTTTCCTATCCTCAACCCTTAGGGATTTCATTAAACCTTCCTAGATAGAATACTAGAAGATGCCCAGAGGCAACTGGCCTTAGAAGTAAAGGACTCCAACTTTCCCTTTTATTTTCCCAGTAGTAAGCTTGAGGTTCAGGATGGGCCTAGGTTATTTGGTCTGAAATCACATGATCTTTTTCTCTGTTGTTGATGAGTTATAAGATAAGGATCAATACTATCTCTTTCCATCTAGCTATGAGCCCCCATATTTTCGCCAAGGAATACCTCCCAGCTTTAGTCATATTTCATCTCTCCCTCTGGGTACCTCACCACATAATTGCCTCCCTCTCATCTGCATTTAACCCCAAAGGATACACAAATAAGCCATAAATGTACTAAGCAAACACATTAGTTTGGAGAAACTGGTTTCTTAAAAAAAAGTGGCAAAAGAAACCAAAAAGCAAATAGACTCTTGAAAAACAGAGATTGAGAATACAGTTCCATACTCTCCCAGGAGAAAATAAAAGTGAATGTGAAGAAAAGTTTTGATGTCAGTAATACCAGATTCCAAACTATAGTACAGAGCAGTAATCACTAATACTATTTGGTGCTAGTTAAAAAGTAGAGTGTGGCATAATTTCAAATGTCCTAGACAACTAATTCTAAGACTATGAGTTATAGAAAAGATGCTGACCTGTACTGGTAGAGAGAGTTTTCTCATCTACAACTGGCCTATGCCAAAGAAGTCCAGTCCCTATCCCTAATAATATAAAAATTGATAAGTGGGACAAATTTGCAACTCAAGGCCCAGAAGTGATTGATCTTAGTAGAATAGTCCTCGATAAACCCAAAGACCCCAACTACTAGGGAAAAGACTCACTATTTGGCAAAAACTGCTGAGTTATTCAAAGTTATCTGACAGAAGTTCAGACCAGCATCTCACACTTAAACTACAATAAGCTCCAAATGGATACATTACCTAAATATTAAAGCTCACATAATAACAAATTACAGGAGCAAAGGAAAGAGAGTTCTTTCACAACCATAGATAGAAGTGTTCTTGATCAAGACTAAGAATATCATAGGATAATTCTGATCACATAAAATTGAAAGATTTTCACATAAACAAAATCAGCATAGCTAAAATTAGAAAGGAAACAATTAACTAAAAAATTATTTTCAGTGAGTTTCTCTGACAGTGGCTTGATATTTAAGATATATAACTGAATCAAATGTATAAGAACCATTTCCCAATAAATAGATTGAAGGATATAAACAAACATTCAGAAAGAAGTTCACAAAAGAAAAATAAGTTACCAACAACAGTTTGGAAAAAAAATGCTCCATGGGGCAGTTAGGTGGCACAGTGAATAGAGCACTGGTCTTGGAGTCAGAAGGACCTGAGTTCAAATCCATTCTCAGACACTTGACACACTTACTAACTGTGTGACCTTGGGCAAGTCACTTAACGCCAATTGCCTTGCCTCCCCCCCTCCAAAAAAAGAAATGCTTCAAATAATTGTTATGGAAATGTTACTTAAAACAACTTTAAGGTTGCATCTCCCACCTATAATATTGACAAAGGTGATTTTAAAAAAGTAAAATGATAATTAGATGGAATGTGGGAGAACAGGCATAGCAATGCATTTGATGGATCTGTGCATTTATCTAGCTTTTTTAGAAAGCAATTTGGAACTATAACCTCCCCCCCCAAACAATGACTAAACTGTACATACCCTTTGAACCAGAAATATTACAGCTAGTCTTATACTCCCAAGGATTTAAGAGAAAAAAAAAGAGAAAGTGCCCAAATGTACAAAACTATGGATAGCAGCTCTTTTTGTAGTGGCAAAGAATTGTAAGCTAAAGGGGTGCCCATCAAATGGGAAGTGACTAAGCAAATTATGGTATATGAATGCAATGCAATATTAAGGAATTCCTTAAGGAATGACAAAAAAGGGACAGATTCAGAAAAAAACTGGAAAGATATGTACAAAGTGCTACAGTGTGAAGTGAGCAGAACCAAGAAAATAATTTATACTCCAACAACAATATTGTAACAACAGATAACTTTGAAAGATTTAGGAACTCTGATCAATGCAACAATGAACAATGACTCCAGAGAATAGGTGATTAAAATAAAATTCTTGATAGGTGAACTAGGAGGAAAAAAAAGGTCTTTTTGGATGTCATTAACATGTTTTGCCTGACTATGCTTATTTATTCCTGAGAGTTTTAAAAATTCAGAAGAAGAAGAAGGGAGGGAGAGGCTCATGATAGAGATGCCAAAAAAGGATAAGAATCAATGGTGCCTTTTTAAGGGCAGAGAACAGGAGAATCAGAGGGAAGACAGACAAGCAGGACAATTTTGGAATTAATGTGCCGAATGTAATACATACTTAAGAAAAAAACTAGACATAATGGAGATTGATACTTTCACATACAATCTTCTTTGTGTGTGGAAATGTTCTGTATTTGCTGAATTTGTTAATCTGAAATTTGTTAATCTTTCTAATCTGAAAGGCAAAAAAAAATTTTTTTTTAAAAGTTTGGATGTTGCCACTTATTTTCTTGGCAATGGGGACAACTATAGCCACTCAGCAAGTGCTACACAGTTCAGATACAATCTTTTCTCCTTTCCCCTTGGCACTCTCTCTTTCTGCTGCAAATTCATTTGCACTACTGGGCAGCTACAGGGGCACCAGTGCTACATCTCCTCCTCCCTTAGAAATCTGGACTCAGTGGATAAATTGTACAATGGTCTCCACCATCCTAGTTCATATGAAAGACAGGTATAGCAGGTAATCAAAAGATCGGGCAACTTGACAATCTGTAAGAGTCCTGCCGAGATAAAACATCGCAACCACCTACTGCCTGTTTGAAAATGAGACTCCCTGGTAAGCAGAGGAAAAGGGGTTTTGGAGAATCATTAAAAATAGACTAAGAAAAATCCACTTACCAGTTACAAAGAGAAAATCAAGCTAAATAATAACTCAGAAGATGATGATTCCGATGATGAAGAAGCTGGGCTTTGGGACCCTCAAAAGGGTCTGGAGAAATCAATAGTATCTGTCCCAGTCCATGAAGGGCCTCTACTCAGACAGGAGTAGAAGGAGGAACTCACATTAAATTCCTTTCTGGGCTAATAATTCCACAGTAGAGACACAGGCTGAAAAGTCTGGAGACAATGATTATCAGCTTAAACCAGTCACAGGTTCAGGATCAATTCAGCAAGCCAAAGATCTTGTGGATGAAGACAGGCAGCCTAAGCCACTCACAGGGGCTGGAGATCACAATGAAAATGCCAGGCCCATTAAGTCAATGACCAAACTGATTTCTTGTCTCAGACATGGTTCCATTTCAGGTGCAATGGGCCCCTCAAAACCTATAGGTGAAGAGATGATATTTCTTCAATTGAAACATATTCAATAGCCCTAATTAAAATCATTCTAGAAGGTTGCAAGAAGCAGTCCACCAAAAGACAAAAATCAATGAACAGCCCCCAAAGAACAGCCCCCAAGAAGCTTTCAGAAAGGAAGTTCTCAGGAGCCCAGCACAGCTCCTGTGTCAGAATTATTCTGATATCTTTTGGAATGAGGGGCAGGGCCGAGAGGGGACATAGGGAGGCAGCAAGTTTTTATTTTTTAATGGCCAACATTCAATAGGATTTACTGTCAAATTCAGTAGCATGTCACCAACACATTAGATTAGTTAGATAGATAGATAGATAGATAGATAGATAGATAGATAGATAGATAGATAGATAGATAGATAGATAGAGATAGATAGATAGACAGAGATAGATAGATAGATAGACAGAGATAGATAGATAGATAGAGATAGATAGATAGATAGATAGATAGATAGACAGACAGACAAGTAAGATAGATAAGATACATAAGATAGGTGTATATATATACATATATATGCTAATATATTACATATACGTATATGTGTGTATTAAAAGCAGAAAAAGACCATATGAGTAAAATAAAATGATCTTGCCTCCTTTGCTTAACATTCTAAGATTTATTTGTGGGGTGGAGCCAAGATGGCAGAGTAGAAGCAGGAACTTGCTTCAGCTCATCCCTTAATCACCTCCAAATAACTGTAAGAAATTACTCTAAACAGATTTTAGAGGTACAGCACCCACAAAATGACAGAGTAAAATATCTCCAGCTGAAGACAGTCTGGCAGGGCAATGGAAAGGGTCTATCACACCCAGGCTCAGAGTGGGCACAGTCCCATGTGTGTGATGCCAGTACAGATCTGGTAGAGCAGGCTTCAGGGGATTGAATCACTAGCAGCTGTGGCACTTTCCAGACTTCTCAACCCACAAATCCTAAGACAAAGTAAAAAGTCAGCGGGGAAACTCTGTTGGACCTGGGTGAGAGAAAAGAGAGCAGCCTGGATCCAGCCCTGGGGTAGCAGTGGTGGCAGCAGTGGTTGCCTCCTCTAGAGCTCCAGGTTCACAGAGGGTGGGGGGATCAAGCAACTGATCAGAGGGCAATCACTCTTGTTTTGCCCTGCTTGGATCTGGGTCTCAGTCTTGGGTGGTGGTCCTGGAGTGAGGAGGAGTGCTAGTGTGGCAGAGCCTGTGGAGGCTGTGGAGAAGGAATCCTCCTCACAGTTCTGAGGCAGAAAAGAGTACCTGAGGTCATTCACAGACCAGAGAACAGACAGTGGGAGTAGTAAACACTTCTCCTTTTAGCATATCATCTTAGAAGAACTGAAAATTAACAGGTACCTAGAAGTAGCCCTCACAATAGCGACACAAAACCCCAGAAATTTAGGACAAAGCACTCTCCACTCTGGAAGCAGAGTTCTACTTTGGCAAAGAGCTCAAAAGTCAAGTAATTGGCTAAGAAAATGAGTGAACAGAGGAAAATACATCAGACTGTAGAATCTTTCTTTGGTGACAAAGATGAACAAATCATACAACCAGAAGAAGACAATAAAGTCAAAATTACTGCATCAAAAGCCTCCAAGAAAAGTATGAATTGGTCATAAGCCATGGAGAAGCTCAAGAAGGATTTTGAAAA
Source organism: Petaurus breviceps papuanus (assembly GCF_028583685.1). NCBI lineage: Eukaryota > Metazoa > Chordata > Mammalia > Diprotodontia > Petauridae > Petaurus > Petaurus breviceps. Next base: position 1,052,294 of record NW_027187182.1, read on the forward strand.
TCAAGTAAGAGAAGTAGAAGAAAAATTGGGAAGAGAAATGGGAGTGATGCAAGAAAATCATGAAAATTGAGTCAGTCTGCTAAAGGAGACCAAAAAACATACTGAAGAAAATAACACCTTAAAAATAGAATAATTCAAATGGCAAAAGAGACCCACAAAGCCAATGAGGAGAAAACTGCCTTAAAATGCAGAATTGGCCAAATTTGGACCAGAAAAGCAGGTCCAAAAGCTTACTGAAGGAAATGATTCCTTCAAAATCAAAATGGAACAAATGGAAGCTAATGAATTCATGAGAAATTAAGATATTATAAAACAGATCCAAAAGAATGAAAAAAATAGAAGACAATGTGAAATATCTCATCAGAAAAACAACTGACCTGGAAAATAATCCAGGAGACATAATTTAAAAATTATTGGACTACCTGAAAACCATGATAAAAAAGAGCCTAGACATCATCTTTCAAGAAATTATCAAGGAAAACTGCCTTGGTAGCCTAGAACCAGAGGGTAAAATAGAAATTGAAATAATCCACTGATCATTTCTTTAAAAAGATCCCAAAAAGAAAACTTATAGAAATATTAGCCAAATTCCATAGTTCCCAGGTCAAGGAGAAAATATTACAAGCAGTCAGGAAGAAACAATTTGAGTATTGTGGAAACACAATCAGGATAACACAAGATCTATTAAGTTTCTACATTAAAGTATCAAAGAGCTTGGAATATGATATTCCGGAGATCAAAGGAGCTAGGATTAAAACCAAGAATCATCTACCCAGCAAAACTGAGTGTAATACTTCAGGGGAAAATATTAATATTCAATGAAATAGAGGGCTTTCAAGAATTCTTGATGAAAAGACCAGAGCTGAACAGAAAATTTGACTTTCAAATATAAGAATCAAGAGAAGCATGAAAAGGTAAACAGGAAAGAAAAATCATAAGAAACTTATTAAAGTTGAACTCATTACATCCCTACATGGAAAGACAATATTTGTAATTCATGAGACTTTTGTTGGTATTAGGATAGTTGAAGGAAATATGTATGTGTAAGTGTGTGTATATATGTATATATGTGTGTGTATCTACATGTGTATGTCAGTATATATTTATATGTATGTGTACATTTATATGTGTATATATGTATATATGCATGTATGTGTATGTATATGTGAACATAGGGCACAGGGTGAGTTGAATATGAAGGGATATCTAAAGTAGAAAGGGAGAAATAGAATAGGGAAAATTATCTCACATGAAAGAGGCAAGAGAAAGCAGTTACAATGGAGGGGAAGAGCAAGGAGGTGAAAATTAATGAATCAACCTTACTCTCATTGGATTTGGCTAAAGGAGAGAATAACATACACATTCAGTAGGGTATCTTACCCTACCAGAAAATAGGGGGAAAGGGGATAGTCAGAAGCAAACACTTTTGAGAAGGGATAGGGTCAAAGGAGAAAATAGAATAAATGGGGGGGGGGTGGGATAGGATAGAGGGAAATATAGTTAATCTTTCATAATATGACTACTATGGAAATGTTTTGCATAACTACACATGTATTTTCAATGGGGGGGTGAGGAGGGAAGAAGGGAGAGAATCTGGAACTCAAAGTTTTAAAAAGAAATTTTAAAAATTGTTTTCACATGCAACTGGGAAATAAGATATACAGGCAATGGGGTATAGCAATCCATTTTGCCCTACAAGAAAGGAGGGAGGGTAGAATGAGGGGATAAAAGAGAGGGCAGACTGGGGGAAGGGGTAATCAGTATGCTTGCCATCTTGGGGTAGGGTGTAGGGGAGAGATGGGGAGAAAATTTGGAACTCAAAATCTTGTGGAAATTAATGTTGAAAACTAAAAATAAATGAATTCTGGGGGGGAAATTTATCTGATTTTCATCAATGGAAGAAGGGTATACCTATATGTACTTTCACCAATGAAATCAGAGTTATACATATATACGCAGAGGCACAAGATACTCATATGATTATTCTCTAGGCAATATTTAGCCAAGTGTCCAAAGGCTCAAAATATACAACTCAGTGATAGTGCCTGCTTAACATGTAAAGTAGCTGATAGTTGTAACAATTGACAGTGGGACTCGAATAATTTTTACAAAGGAGCTAACAAGTCGCTACCAACAATGAATATTTCACAGTGAAATAAAGACTCAGTTATAAACTATGGTTGTACCTATTCTAATTGCTATAGGTCACGGTTGGTCTGATTCTGCCTTGAGGAAAAAAATGTTCTCTCAATCACATATCCTTATTCAGAGAGGTAAAATAAGCCCTTGTAGCAGAGTAATAAATGTCCCTAAGCATTTACATTGATTTGTATAAAATTTCTAAGTTGTGTTTTCCAATAATAATCATATTATTTTCATCTCTTCAATTTTAGTTATACATTCTCTATCCCACAAACAGGATGATTCATATGAAAACCTGTAGTAACAAATATTTCCACCATTTACAAAAAAAAAAGTAATGATGTTTAGCTTCAATAGTTTTGACAAGGTTTACTGTATTTCTTTTGAACGTGAACAGAGACTACTAATTTAATCACCTCTCTCCCACTAATTATACTCCTTGGATAATAGCAAGTTTATTCTTTTGTATTTAAGTCCTGGTATATACAGTGCAGTGAATCATATATACATATTATATCCATTTACTATGTTCTAAGAGAAACCTTCTTTAAAATTTTGGGAGTGAAGATTAAGGAAAATCAAAGAATGGGAATAAAAAGTATGGCTATAACTCTTGAAAAAAAATTTATTTGCATGCCAAAGCAGGAAAGGGCTTGGGAATTTCTAATCCTAAATCAAATGGATGTTTGGAGCACACAATGAGTGTGTGTGGGGGGAGACTTTCTCTTTCCCTGGGGACCCTCTGTTTCTTTTGCAGTCCCTTTAGATGGGTACAGTATTTCACAGTCTGTGAGTATAACCAAAGACCTGCTTATTAAGAAGAGACAGTCTAGTCATTGTACCCTTTTAAAGAAGGGCAGAAATGACCAGTAGGTGATTCTGAAGAGATGAAGTCCAGAAACTGGTAGCAAAGAAAAATTCTGCTACCATGTACCCAGGGAAGACACCTAAAAGCAATGGATGGAACAATATCCAGCAGAGATGATGCGTCCATCAGTGATCATGAGATTGACAGTAACCAAAAGACCAATGGAGCAAGTTTTCCAGTAAAGAGAAATGTTAGAACAACATTAATAGACATCAGCAACCCTCCTTCATTGGAGGTGTGAGTTGGCTCTCTATGTATGTGCTTTGACCACATCTAACACATACATACTCTTCATACATACATACATGCATACACACATATACATACTCTTCATACTTATGATGTATGCATTTGTCAGGTTTATGAACAAAATGTTGTACTGCTATTTTACGCATCATGCTCTTCATTCAATGCCTTGGCTTTGATTTACAGCCTCCACTAAGAAAAGTAAACACATTGATGGGTTCTCATGATCTTATAGTTTTGAATTCATATGGACCTAAAGAGTACTTTGAATCTAAGGTGGTTTTTCTGGGAAACTCATGTGAAAGAGAAAGAGAGAGAGATGGCCCAGGCATTATACTTTATAGCCTCCAGAATCCACTGGCTCTGTCAAAGCTCATTTTACAGAAATGGAGCTTGCCAAACCCTGGGGCCAGAGTTACAATAGTTTCCCAGTGATTTCAATTCTGATAATCTCCCTAAGGGAACAGAACTAAAGTAAACTGCTTGGACAGGTTGGAGAGTGAAGCACTTTGTACACAAAATGTGGTACTGGGAAGTCTCAGGCAAGCCAAGACAGCTGAACAAGCAGTACACAGCAATTGGAAGGCTCCCAGGTCCATATTGCATGACTTGGCCATGACCCCCAACAGCCAGTTAGCAAAAGAATGCCCCACAACCCAAAGTAGCAGCAACTTCACACACCCGGGTCCAAACCTTCATTACCTTTCATTATGCCTTGACATTCATCCCATCTTATGTTGTAATTGTCCTGAGTATGGTCAGTGGAGAACTCAAGAAACTGTTAGGTGTCCAGGAACAAGGCCCAAATGTTCAAATTAGGACATTCAGTAGATCCTCCAATATCCCAGTGATTGTTAAGACATCAGATTGAGTGACTGAGGGAAGAGACACAATTTTGATAGCTAAACAGTCTCAGAGATAGAATACACAATTATCTGTTTTGGTCAGAGGGCTAGCCCTAGGCTACAGGAAAGGTCCTAAGCAGAGGCAACCAGCTGTGCTGTGTGATTTGGAAAGAGTCAGGAAAGCCTCATGCTTCCCCCTCCCACCCCCACTAAAAAGCAGCTCCAATTGACTAATGAAGAACGCCTGGAGGTGACAGGCTGCAAGTACTAAGAGAAATAAATTTAGAGTCATAGCTAATGTGTTGATTTCTTTTGTTTGATTATATTTGCTACAGAGTAGTAGGCATCTACTGGGAGGGAAGGGTGAGAATTTCTACAGAGGGGAGATAAGAACTTCTTTGGGGGAGGAAGTGAGAGCTTCTCCTGGGGAGGAGAGTAGATGAGAGCAAAAAGCAAGAAAGAAAGGAAACCAAAAAGCATCAATAAAACATTTTTTAAAAATACATAGAAAAATTGTTGGTGGAGCTGTGAACTGATCCAGCCTTTCTGGAGAGCAATCTGGAACTATGCCCAAAGGGCTATAAATACTTTCATACCCTTTGATCCAGCAATACCACTCCTAGGGTTATATCCCAAAGAGATCATAGAAATGGGAGAAAGACCCATATGTACAAAAATGTTTATAGCAGATCTTTTTGTTGTGGCAAAGAATTGGAAATTAAGGGGGTGTCCATCAATTGGGGAATGGCTGAACAAGTTGTGGTATATGCATGTTATGGAATATTATTGCGCTATAAGAAACAGGGAGCAGGCGGTCTTCATATTTACCTGGAGAGGCTTAAAAGAACTGATGCTGAGTGAGAAGAGTAGAACCAGGAGGAATTTGTACACAATTATGGACACAACGTATGTGTGATGACCAACTTTGATAGACTGGACTCTTCTCAACAATGCAGGGATATAAGTCAATCCCAAAAGACACATGATGGAGAGAAAAACGTGCATCCAGAGAAAGAACTAGAAAGAACTAAATTTATATCCAGGTGGAAGCAAAATACTTGATCTTTTTTGTTCTCTTATTTGATTTTATGTCCTCTTTACCATTTTTCATTCCAGCTGGTACAATCCGTCCATATAACCTGACCAATGTATAATGTGAAAGTATCTACAGCTCCTATACTTGATTATAAGACGCCATGGGGGGGGGGTTGCGGGGGGGGGGAGGGAGGGGGACAAAATGTGAAATTCAAGGAATTGTGGAATTGAATCCTGTAAATTAAAAGGAAACAAACAAATTAATAAATTAAAGAATTTAAAAAATACATAGAAAAGATCAGAGGACGTTCAAAGGGGACACAAAGCAGCAACACAATTTTTGTTACTAACGTGTTCGATATAATGTAGGCAAACAAGAGTTATCTAGTTCATATTAGAGCTGCACATACAGTCCTCTGCTGTTATTCTCAGTTTATTGAACTATTCTTATTTGTTGAAGTTTAAGTTAATAAACATACATATATTACCTATATAATTATAACTATATATAACCATATACATAAATATACACACATACATATATACATGTATGTATAGAAAATCACAGGCCCCTTCCAAAAAAACAACCAAGCAACCCAAAAGTATTTTCCAACACTGGCCTGGCTTGGTGCCTGAAATTCCCACCATTAATGTTACTCCATTGAGTTTAAGGCATTGTTTTCAGATTGCCAATAAAACCCCAAATGGGATCATGAAGAGTTGTTCACAACTGAAAAATGACTGAACAAAATAATGTTGGTGTTTGAGAAATGTCTTCAAGGGAAACTTCTGACCATAGTGTTTCACAACCTTCCCTCAGGTTAAGATGAGCATTTTTTTTTCACTGAGGCAAAGATATTAGAGTGATTTGCCATTTCCTTCTCCAGCTCATTTTACAGATGAGGAAACTGAGGCAAACAAGGTGAAATGACTTGTTCAGGGTCACACAGCTAATGTCTGATGCCAGGTTTGAACTCATGAAGATGAGTCTTCCTGACTCCAGGCCCTGCACTCACCAAGATTAATACATTCTAATTCAGTGAATTCTTTAAGCTACTCCATTGCTTAATTATCATTTAATTCACTCACTCAACATCTCTTCTTCCCCTGTTAACATACTCCAATATTTCCCCAATCCCCTAACATCCAGTTTAAAGGCCCTAGATTGTTCTTTCTATCAGACCTCTTCCTCTTAAATCTCTTCCAATGCAACCCTGTGATCTCCTTTGACACTCCCAGTCTTTACTAAGTAGTTAATCACTCTGAGGGAACAGGATTGGGGTTGGAAGCTATCAGTTAAGAAACCAGGAGTCAGTCTGGAGTCCTGAGTAGTGAAGAGATTGAGCCTTTTGGTGGCTTATTTTTATGGAATACATTTTGTTGTCACTTAAAAAAAAGCATACATTCTCTGCCACCTTGGATAGATGGGATCAAGACAGACTCTATCATAATGTTCCGCCCTCCATAACTATTAAGGATCTAGACACCAGGCCTTTCAACACCAGTCCCAGTACTAGGCTTGGGCCCTCACTCTGCTGACCAGGGGATTATAAATCCACAGCTGAGCTGGAGCCTGGGGCAGACTTACTCACCCCACCACATACACCCTAGAAAAATCAAATTAACAACTGACTTGGGGCCTCACTCAACTTGTGGCAGGAAGAGTATAACAACCTACTGTCCTATGGCTATCAAGCTCTCTCTTCCTCCTCTCCCAAGCAGAGTTGAAGGTTGCCTTTACCCACTATCTCTCCTTAATCCATTCAATTAGATGGCCATTATGCTTATTCTGGGTCCTCAGGTAGAGAACACAGTATTAATCTTTTCCCAGCCTGGCTCCCTCCTACATTTCCACATATTCATTGTTCTCCTCACACTCTACCCTCCATTCCCTCTAAGCCCACCGTTCTTTTTTCAGTCAATTGCCCTTCATATCATACCTCTCCCTCTTATATCTGTTCATATGCTTGTCATGCTGGAAACAGGGTTCACCCTGTGGATCCTTAGCCAATCTCTCTGTGGCAGATCTATCAATCCCATACTTATTAAATGTGTGCTGAGCCCTGGGGTTTCAGACCAAAGTATAATGTACCCTATCTTCAAGAAGTTGTCTCTTGCAGGAGATAACAAATGCATAAGTATATATACATACTATATATACTATATACACACACACACATACACACACACACACACACACATACACACAGAGTATAGTTTAGGAAGGAAGGCCCTAGCAGCTGGGGAAGTCAGGAAAGGTTTTGTGTAAAAGGGGCACTTGAGCTAAGTCTAGAAGAAGATCAGGAATTCCAAGAAGTACAAGTATAAAGGAAATGGATTCCAGGCATGGGACAAAGACAAGGAAGATGAAGGGTATATGTGCAGAACAGTGAGTAGGCCAGTATGGCTAGATTGCAGAGTGTGAGGGAATAAATTAATGTGTGGAAGTCAGGTTGGAAAGAGATTGAAACTGTATCTTCTGACTGATAAGAATAAGAAAACATATCTATGGGGGCTCATCAACTTTGTTCTTAAGCAGATATGGACCCAAAGAGTACCCTGAATCTCAAGTGCCTTTTCTGAGGACCCTATATGTGACAAGGGGATGCCATAGATATTACATGTTAAGGCCTATAGAATGGCTTTGTCTAAGCTCATTTTATAAAAATGGTGCCTGCCAAATCCTGAGGTCTTAAAGGATGGAAAAGGAAGGAAATTGCCTGTGTATATCAATCACACATACACCAAGGAAGATACACCATAAAGCAGGGGTATTTATTTATATTTTATCCTGAAGGCTATAGAGAACCACTGGAGCTTACTGAGTAAGGCAAGGCAGCAGCATGTCCAGGCCTGCGTATTAGGAAAAATAACCTTGATAGCTGTGTGGAAGATTGATTGCAGGGGATAGAGACCCCAGTCAGGGAGACCAAGCAGGAGGCCGCTGCAATAATCCCGGCTGTATGAATGAAGGAGACACATTTGAGAGACTGGTATAGGTAAAAACAACAAGGTTTGTCAATTCAGTTGGTCGATAAGTATTTATAAGTGCCTTCTATGCGCCAGGCACTGGGCCAAGTGCTCTGGATACAAAGAGAGGCAAAGGACAGGAGGAGCTTGCATTCTAATAGGAGAGAGAACGTGAAAATAACTACGCGCAAATAAGCTATTTTAAGAACAGATTAGAAATAACAGACAAAGGGAAGGCAGCATTAAGGGAGATTGAGAAAGGCTTTGTGTAGCATGTGCAATGACTTGAAGGAATCCAGGGAAACCAGGAGGCAGAGCATTCAAGGCATAAGAGACCAGTCGGTGAAATAGCCCACAGTCTAGGAATGGAGAATCATGTGCAAGGAACAGCAGGGAGGCCAATGTCACTGGATTGCAGCGTAGGTGGGAGGGTGTTAAGGGTAAGAGATTAGATATACAGTAAGAGTGAAGAATCAAGGAAACACTGAGGTTTCAAACCTGCGTGAATAAAAGGAGGGTCATGCCCTTGATAGGAACAGGGAAGTTCAGAATAGGGGAGGGGTTGGAAGGAAAGACTATGAGCTCTGTTTTGTACCTATGGACTCTGAGATACCTATGGGACAACCTGTTGGAAATGCCCCCTAGACAGTTCATGATATGGGCAATGGAGCTCAGGAGAGAGACCAAAGCTACCTTCTCTCATGCCCCCAATACCCTAGACTAGGAGGAAGAATGCATGTATTTGCTCCTCATTCCCACTTCCAAATCCTCTCCTTGCCACCGTCACTCAACATTCTCTTCCCCTTTAAGGTTCATTCCATCCATTTATATCAAGAAGAAAATTTCAGAAGTTATTAACTGCCCTCCTTTTGGCAAAAGGAGCTCCCTAGCAGGTGTCTGGATAGATTAAGTACCCCATCACTACTGTACCATGCCTCTGAGATGGGCTTACTATCTATTTCTGAAACTCCTCATGTGCTTCTTCTGTCTGTCTATAGGGTCTGTCATATACTCTGTCGAGAGAAAATCATTTCTATTTCTCCCTCCATTGATCTTCAGCCAAACACTTTTCATTATAATCTCCCATTTACTGGATTTCCTTTCATGAGTCTATCTTATTCATATAAAATGCTACCTCACTTCACTCCTTTTTGTTCTGCCCTATTTCTTTTGAATCCAGTCATGGATTTGTTTCATTTTGCCAAGTTTTAGTAATGCCTCTGACTTTAATTCTATTTGGACTTCCAGTTCACCTTGCTTGTTGCCAGACTTTGTTCACTTATGTATAAATATTTGTGATACAGGAATTTACTATTGTATCTTTTTTTGGTTTTTGTTTCCTGTGACCTTCGGGGGGGTGTATCAATCTTCTTGGTTCATTGTAACTTTCTATTGTATCTAGCTTCCTAGATAGATGGAGGTAGTCCTCTGTCCCCATTCTTTAAAGTTTAAAACCCTTTTGATCTGATTTACAGGGCACCAGGCAAATACATTCTTACTACTCCTTTTTTTAGGTGCACTCAGTCGCTGGCCAGGAACCTGTCATCCCTGTATTTTAAGCCATGGTCCAGACATCCAAATCCCATCCTCAGACACCACCTTCTTAAGCCAACTATTCATTTCCCAAATCAGTTTTTCTCTTGTACATCATTTGCCTTCAATAAGAAGCAGTAAGAAAAACATAATGTCTTTGGTGGTTTAGACCCCTATGGTCTTCAGTTTCTTACCCAAGTCTTTGTAATTTTTGGCAATCCTTTCTAGGTCTCTTCTGTTAGTATCATTTGTGCCCATGTGAGTCACCACAAGTTGATAATATTCATAAAAGTTGTTAAGTCTAGGAAGGTTCTCTGTTATGTATTTTTTCATTATTATGAACTTGACAGACATACTTCTTGGGAAGAGCCTCAGATTGGTTTTTGAACTCCAATTATACAGTGCTGTCCTCCAGAGTATGACATGTTCCTTTCATTCCCCAATTTCTAGACACAGGTCAAACTTCCACTCACTTCAGATCCTTTGGTCAACTTCTTTTTCCCCATGAAAGTCTAGCTTTCAGTTTTGTTTGGTTTTTTAGGACCAATTCATTGTCCCTAATCATCTGGAATGTGAACCTTTAGCTCCTGCACCTTCTCTTCTAAGAAGGAGACCAGGAAGTGCTTTGAACATAGCTAGCCATCATTTGATTTTTGCAGAGTTAGCATTCAATGTAAGCTGCTTCAAAACTTTTTCCTGTTCTCTATCGATTAAGATTTTTGTGCTTTTTGAAAAATTACTTGTAGGTGTTTATAATGCCTTTCGTAAGAACACCATTTCAGCCTTTTACCATCTCCTAACCACTTGAAGTCCACACCCAGTTTCCTTCTTCCTTTTCTCAGCAACAAATTGATAGCCATACTTAATTTCCTTTCCCTTTAGATCACTAACCTCTTATCTATTTCTACCAAACTACTTGGTCCCCTTCCATTTAAATTTGATACCTGCCATGACAGTTGTCAACACCTTTAGTAAATATATGTCCCTGTTTAATATCTCACTTGATACTGATAATCAGAGGATCATCAAACAAAGCTATCTTTTGCTGGTGGCATATATCAACAAACCTTTTGTATGATCAGTCAGTTAAAGCTAAGCATGTCAACATTAAGTGCCTGCTGTATTGGGGGATGGAGGGTAGCCACAAAAAGGAAACAATTTCTTCCCTCAGGGAGCTTGTATTCTGTTGAGGGAGACAACACAGATACATAAAAACTGATAGAAAATATATAAGAAGTAAGTGCAAGATAAATTGGGGGTGGAAGGAAAAACTAGATTACAGGAGAGGGGAATATGTGGCCTCAAGGTCCTCTGACTGAAACCAAACTTCACAGAACAAATCCCTTTAATAGAAGAATTTGTTCTGTTAAACTTGGACTCTATCAAAAGGCCACACCCAAGGACCTGGAAGGTAACATCTGCCCTTGAAGCTGCAGGTTCCCCACCCCTGCAGTAGAAACAGGGTAAAGGGAGATCAGCAAAGGCTTCATGCAGCAGATGAGGAATTATAAACCAGAGATTCTAAGAGAAATAAAAAAAAAGAGTAAGGAGAAAGTATATTCCAGGCACGGGGCACAGAGAGGATGGATGAAATGTCATATACAGGAAACAATACAAAGCCCAATTCAGTTGAATTGCAGTTAAGTGTAAAGGATAGCAATATTTAATAAGCCTAGAAAAGGTTGGAATGGATATGGATGTGAAGGGCTTTAAATAGCAAACAAATTTGATCTTAGGGGAAATAAGAGCCTTTGGAGGTGTTTGAGTGAGGGAATGACCAAGAGGTTTTTGTGATAACATTTTACAAATAATAATAATGATGATAATGATAACATTCTGGTGCTTTGTAAAGCTAAGGTTAATTTTAGGTTTACAAATAAACTCCCTCAGGGGCGACCAGGTGGCACAGTGAGTAAGAGCGCCGGCCCCAGAGTCAGGAGACCCAGGACCAGTTCTGGCCTCAGATACTTGGCACCCACACAAAAAATAACTGGCCGTGTAACCTTGAGCAAGTTACTTAACCCCAATTGCTTTCCAAAAACAAACAAACAAACAAAAATAAATAAACTCCCTCTCTCCAGGCCTGTCCAAACACCTCTCTGTTCCTGGGATCATAAGATCAGCTGAAAGGGACTTCAGATACTATTGATTCCAATCACCTTGCTAGACAGATGAGGAAACTGAGGCCCAGAGTGGGAATTAGTCCAGCATCAGAGAGCAAGAAAGTTCCTAAGGCAGGGCTGAAACTGAAGATTTCCCTCAGTGTAGTTTAGTGCTCCATTCTCATGCTGCCTCCCCAGACAGCAGATCCAGTCACTAGGACTGGGCCCAAAGCCTTTCCAGCTTGGCTGAATGGACAAGTGGGTCAACTCTGAGGCTATCTAAGGCCAGAGAGAGTCAGCAATTCCAACAGGTTTGAGTGGCCCAAGCTTTTCAAGGGGGTTCTGGAGTAAGATGAACTAGGGTTCTAGTTCTGCATAAGGTGACCTCTCATTCTTCTACTCTTAAGCAAATGGCAACAAGGTGGATTCCCACCCAACCACTACTGCTCATTCCCAAAAACATACCTCTTCATGGTTCAGGGAATATTCAACAAGGAAACACAGATCATGGTTGAGTGATAAGTGTGCCTGTGACAGATCTGTGATGGCAACTGGAGGATCACTGTGGAGGCAGATTCCCCTCTCCCATCCCTCTCTCAAGGGGGTGGTGGGGGATGATGAAGAACTTTGAAAAGCAATTTTGGGAGTTCCAAGCATTTCCTAAGGAGCTCTTGGAGCAAAAAAATGCCTGTTGCCAGCTTCCTGAAGCTTTGCCACAACCCATCATCATGTCCTCACCTTTTTAATGTGGAAAAGACAGAGGAAACTTACTTAGGAGAACAGTGATATCTGTTGTTAAGTGGTACAGCAGATAAGAGATTTAGGCCAGGAATCAGGAAGATCTGAGTTCAAATCCAAACTCAGACACTATTTGTATGATTCTGAGCAAGTCACTTAACTTCTTTCTGCCTCAGTTTCCTCAATTGTAAAATGGAGACAATAATAGCACCTGCCTCCCTGGGTTGTTACAAGGATCAAATGGGAAAAGATTGGTAAAACACTTTGTACAGTACCTGGAATATAGGATGCATGTAATAAATACTATTATTAAACATGATTATTACATGATATACTATAATACTATATAGCATTGCTTTATAATACATATGCATATAATGTATATGATACATTAATAGCATTACTAATATTAAATAAATTAATTATATAATTACATACAGTATACTCTAATGTATATTATACACTATGTTATATATTAGAATATACATTATATACAATGATTATATAGCATATACTATATAATATTATAGCATATAACATTCATATTATAGCTACTAATATTAAATACTATTATTGAATAAATTACTATTATTAACAGCCCTGCATATTTGTAGCTTTGCAAGTCTGAATAGCTTATGCCATAGGGAACCTGGCTGTGCTTCCATTGCATAAGCAGTGCTTCTAATGGCATGGCTGAGGAGTTGAGAAGTGTTTGGTCATCTGTATCAAACACAGGATTCTGGAGTATCTATGGTCGCTGCTGGGCATCAGGCAGGGAGCAAGAGCTTAGTAGAAGTCCCTGAATAAATTCAGGCATCTAAGACTGATTTAGGACTGGGAGGAGGTAGTCTTCATTGGGGTTTTTGATCCAGACCTGATTTTGTAGGTGTCTGGAATTCCTGGGGTGGAAATTCCCTCTACCAATGCAGCAAATTCTGTTAACTTACAAGTCTTAGAGAGTCATGAGGCAAGGAGATGGGAGATGGAAATCTGAGTTTGGGGAATAACCAGTAGGTGAGTGTGACTGAAACACAGATTCTGTGATTGGGAGTAAAATGAAACAAATCTGGAAAGATAGGCCGGAGACGAAATGCAGACAGCCTTAAAGGCCAGGCTAACCTAATTGTATATGATCCTAAAGGTACTAGAAAGCCATTGAATGTTCTAAGGCAGGGGAGTAATAGGGGCAGAGCTGTACTTTAGGCACTCTATTTGGAAAGTTGTACATAGGCTGGATTGGAGAAGGGGGAGATTAGCAGCAAGGAGACGAGTTCAGAAGCTATTGCAGCAATCCCAGTTAAAAGAAACCAACAAACAAAAGTAGCTGACTTGAATTAGGGCCGTGGTTCAATAAGTAGAGGTAAGGGGAGGGTTGTGAAAGGAAAAGTAAAACCAAAAAAGCCTGGATATGGGGTAAGAGAAGGTTCCAAAGCTATTTCCAGTCATTATTTCATTTGATCTACTCTTAACATCACCCATAACTCCAGAGTATGTACATGTGTGAAAATGCCGAAGAAAAACTTCACTGATGGATGTGATTAAGAGTTTAAAATTCACACTATGGGTGAACCTGGAGGTTATCAATGTGACAAGGAAAAGAGAGGAGAGATGGCAAAACCCTGATCCTGCCTGAAGGTCAAGGGAGGAGTTGGTGGACGCTTGGCACCTGGCTAGGGTTATAAGACTGATGAGGCATGTTTGAGGTAATCACTCATCAATTCAAAGCTAGGTCAACTCTGTCTCAAGGCTAACTCCAGTATGGGGGGGGGGAGTGTCTTTGGTCCTGAACTAGTGGCTAGTGGGGGATGGAAGGACAAAGCAAATGATCACATTGTGACTCTGGTCCTATTTGATGGTCAAGATGGGGGTACGTAGAGACCTGGGACCTGGCTGGTGATAGACTGCATAAGATAGCTAACTAAACATCTGTTGTGTTAGTGACAAACTGACATGTTGGCTTCCCTTCATAGGCTGTTAAGGTCTCTGTTATGTTCCTCCTGCTTATAGGAGTTACAAGTGTATATCAGCTATAAATCCAACCTGACCACTGTAACCTCTTGGCTAATACTTTATTTAAAATTTTTGAATCTGTGTTTGTTAGAGATAGTGGTTTATAGTTTTCTTCCTCTTTACTCTACCTGGTTACTTGTTTTAGACAACAAGACCATATTTGTATTAGGGTAAATCAAGATGTCCCTTTTTTTAAAGTGTCTTGGAGCAAGGAACACTTGAGTAGTTATTCAAATAAAATGAATAATTCTTATATACATTTGATTTGGCTGAGTTGTCACTAACTGTGGCAGGACCGGGTTTTAGAAAATGTGCTTAAGTTAGTCTTAGTCACCCCCAGCCTCCCCCTCCCTCAAGGGTACCTCCTTTCCCCACTTCCATCAGCACCTGCTCTCAGGAAAATGACTGAGGAATCCTTCAGGAAATAATAGACCAAGCTTGATATGCTCTTCCTCCCAGACTTATTTGCATTTAATGAGGAAAACTTTAAACTAAAGTAACTTTAAATTCAAATACAAAGTTCTCTCTAAAACTAGGTATTAGCCTTTAGCAAGCCTAATGGGGAAAATATTTTGACCAGCAAGCACAGGGCCAAGTCCAGGGTATTAGCATCATTGAACAAATTCAAAACAAAATAAAAGCATTTGCTTCCTTTACCACATTCATAAAAGAGACATGGATGGTCTTATTTCTGTACCATATATTTTAAAACACAACAAAGTATCATTCTGGAGAGCTCATGTCTTTTTGAAAACCTGACTCTCTGGAGCCTAATCTTGAACTTGTTACCCCATTAGGCAGTGAGGAAACACTGTGTGAGTCAGCAGAGCTGTTAAGCCTGAGCCTCATTGCTTGGAGCTCAGGCCTTAGCAGCCCTAGATAGCCCCATGCTTAACTTGATGGTGAAAGGGATTGCCTCACTTCTCAGGGGAACAAACAGTCTAGATTTGCAGTGGTATAGGGTGACCATGAACTCCTGGATTGTAGACCATCTGGGCTTGGTGTGAGTAAGGAGAGTATGGACTCATACTTTTTCTTCTGCATGGTTTTTATCATGGGAATTTCATTCAGAGCCTATGCCCTTTTCCACCAAGTGGACTTAGGTTAATTGTAAATGACCTGAGCTCCCCTGTTTAAGCCTGATGTTCCTAAAACTAATATCTGACAAGATTGTCCAGACCCCAATGAAAAATCTTTAGCCTCTCCCTATTGCCTCAAAGCCTCCTTAAAGTGGATTCTATGTGCTCCACACTAGAGATACAAATACAAAAGCCAGACAGTCCCAATGCTTGAGCACACCCTAATAATGGGGGGACCACACATATAGGGGAGTGGTGGCCAGGGAGGGGTTTTTTGGTCTGCGAAGTCACAGGGAGGGTGGATGGAACAATAGGGCACTCCATGGGAATGTCCTTTTCAGAGGCAATAGTAGTGGTAATTGAATTACATTTCTCTGAGTAAGAAGTGGAAAGTGTGTGTGTGGCAGTGGGAGGAGGGATCTGGGGGGATGGGGATACAGACCCTGAGGCAGCATGAAAAATGACTGGGGTGGAGATGAGGCTGAATGAACCCAGGAGGATTCAGAACTGAATGGCTTAGCTCCTGCCAGGCTTAGGAGGATGAGATGCACACTCCTCAACCTGACATGCAAGGACCTCCACAGCCTGGCTCTGTCCTACCTTCCTAGGATTAGTTCATATCCCTCCCCTTTGCACACCCTCCATTCTTGTTAAAATGACCTGTTGAGGCTGTTCCCCAGAGGTGGTAGCCATAGTCTACCTTTGAACCCTTGCACAAGTGGCCCACTCTGCCTGGGACACAGTCCCTCTTCACCTTCACCTCAAAGAACTCTTTGCTTCTTCAAAGCCCAGCTCAGCTGCCACCATCTTCTCTCTAATCCCATGACCATTACTTATTAGCACTTTCTCCTTCCTCAAATGACCTTTTATCTTCTTTCTTTGGTCCTCTTCAAGAATCAAGCACAACAATCCAAAACTAGTTTACTTATGCAGACATGTTCCATTCCCTCCCCCACAAATGTAAGCTACTCAAGGGCTGGAACAGTTTAATTTTCCTCTTTTTTCTTATCTCTAGGACCCAGAACAGAGCTTTGCACCTAGTAGGGGCTTCATCTTTGTTAACTTGAATTGTCTCTTCCCTTCCCTAGCAGGAGGGCATTTGTGAACCTTGTTTCTGGATTTCTGCAGTTCAACAGATGTATTTTCCTTGTCATATGGATAATCTCAATGTTCTCATTTGAGTATCTTACTTTATATTACCCAGTGGTGATTACAGACCTGGGTTACTGGAAAGCTAGGGCCTTCAATAGAATTAGGGAAGTCTGGAAAAAGGTTGGGCTTGAGGAGAAAGACAGTGAGTTCTGGTTTGGTCATATTACATCTAAGAAGTCTGTTGAACATCCACTTGGCAACATCAGTGGGATAGGTGGTTGGTGACACAAATGGAGCTCAGGAGAGAGCCTAGGACTGGATACAAGATCTTAGAGGCAGCTTCACAGAGAAGATAATTTTACCCATGGGGCAAGGATGAGATCACCGAGTGAGACAGTGGTGAGGGGAAGAGGGAGGGAAAGAGGGTAGGAGAGATAGAGGTGGAGGAGAGGGAGGAAGGGGAAGGAGGCAAAATAAAGTGATGAGGGATGCCCATGTTGCAATAGAAATGATTAATCAACAAGGAAGATGGGGAAGGAGCATATAGACAGGTAGGAAAATCAGGAGACAGCAGTATCTGGAAAACCCAGGGGATCCTGGAGAAGGAAGTGGTGTGAAATGCTGCAGAGAGGTAAAGTAGGATGCAGGAAGGCCATAGGATTTGGCAATTAAGAGATGCCCCAAACTTCCTCCTTTCCCATAGGTGTACATAGTTCATTTCATTAGAGTATACATGCAAGAAATTTTATTTTTTAAAGGTGATCAATTATTGAATACTCAATCATAAAGGGCATTTTTATTCATTGTAGAAACTGAAACTTAATATGACTTAATTTTAAAAATTAGTAACTTTAAAAGTAGATATAGGAACTAGACCTATGATTTCATTGACGCAAAGGGAATTGTCCAATGAGGAAACTCCTTCTACCAGTCCTGGGCATTGAGGCTTTGTCGGACCTCTAGAAGCTGATCCCACACATTGCTATCTAGTCACAGCTTCCCTTTTGCCATCCAGAAGTTGAAATAAGTAGCACTATTGAGCCAGATGAATTTTGAATACATTATTTACAGTAGGAAGGTTACGGGTGCCAAGTGGCTCAAAGAGGCTCCCAACTCACTGGCCTTTCTGTTGACTCTGCCTGACCGTTCTTTTGGGCCCCATGCTCAACCTTCCTTTGAATGTTTCTATCTATCATCCAGCTAGTGTACATTCCAGCAAACCAGCCAGATTGCTAGGAGTAACCTGCTAAGTAAGGGGTCCTGAAGCCCATCACTCAAGACTTTCTATCTTTTTTTTTTAGATAATTAGGGTTAAGTGACTTGCCCAGGGTCACACAAGCTATTAGTGTCTGAGGCCAAATTTGAACTTAAGTCCTCCTGACTCCAGGGGTGGTACTCAATCCATTGCACCACCTAGCTGTCCTCCACTCAAGTCTTTTTAAAAGACTTCTGCCAATACCACCTTAAGGGGATTTTAACTACTAAGTAGTCCTTAAATGCCAAAATTCATATGGAGTCGAGTCCAAAGTTCATGTAGAGTCCCATGTCCTTGTCTGATACTTAACCTTGAAGCTATAGCCTCGTAGCATCTGGTGAGATTAAATGGATATCATGGTAGATGTCCTCAGAGATCCTCTAGGCCAACTCCCTCATTTTATAAAGGAGAAACTGAGGCCCAGGGAGTGCCCAAGGACACATATAACCTCCTAGATCTATAGCTGGAAGGTACCTCAGAGGCCAGCTAGTCCAAACCCCTCATTTTACCAGATAGGAAACTGAGGCTCAGGGAGGGGAAGTGACTTGCCCAAGGTTACACAGGTGATAGCAGAGGCTGGGCTTTTATCCAGCTCCTTTCACCCCAAAACCAGCGATCTTGCCATTGCTTACATATGTTTGCTGTCATGTCCTAAACACTGCATGGTACTGCCCAAGAAAGGCTAAGGTTTTTTCATTGGCCCTGAAAAAATAGTTCAGAATGTAACCACTTCTTCCTACTAAGTATTTAATATTGGGGGCAGTGGGGACTATCTACATCAGTTTTTGAGGGGGTAGGGCAGGGCAATTGAGGTTAAGTGACTTGCCCAAGATCACACAGCTAGTAAGTGTTGTATCTGAGACCAGATTTGAACTCAGGTCCTCCCAACTCCAGGGCCAGTGCTCTATTCACTGTGCTACCTAGCTGCCCCCATCCACTTCATTTTAAGAGAGACCTTGCAAAGAGCTTAGCCTTAAGAACTAGGCACTTCTCGACCCCGTTCCATTAAGTTCCACCCCACCGAGGGGACAGGAGAGGGGGAGAAGCCCTGTCCTGGGTACAGTCTTACCCTACCATCACAATAGCCTATGGCCTGGGTCAGCCAGTGCCCCCCAGAGCACTCTCCTTCCCAAATTGCCAAGAGAATGCAGGGGCCAGTGGGCTGTACTGGACAGATCTACCCTTATACCTTTCAAGCAGGTGGAACTCCTTACTGGGATGGGGAGGGGAGGGGGAGTACAAGAGCAGCCTAATCACAAATGTCCCCCTGTACATGCTCATGCCCACATTCAGGCTCCTGCCCCAATTCCCCCAACAAGTCCCAAATGAACAGCCAGAGCTCCCAAGAGTTATACTGTGGACTCTCACTCACCCCACCCTCCCCCCAACACAATGATGCCTTCTGTGCGGACAGGCTTACAGCTCCCGGGCCAGGCTCTCAAATTAGCCCTGAGGCTATGTCCTGACATTCCGAAATACCCCTCCATGGAATTGCAGACACTTTGCTTCCCCTAATAGCTGCCCCCGCCCCCACCCCTGCCCCCAGCCAAGGAATCTTTTTGATGAGACACTTGTATATTCCTTCTCAAATCTCAGTCCCATAATATTCACATGGGATCACAGATTTGGAGCTGGGAAGGGACCTCAGAGGCCATCTAGTTCAAACTCATTTTACAGAGGAGGAAACTGAGGCTCCAGCATGGAAGCAACATGCTTTCCCCAACATGGTCACACAGGTAGCAAAGCTAGATTTGGGCCCAAGATTCTCTGACTTTCAAGCCAGAACTCCTATGGTTCGAGACATTCACATCCCACGTAGCATTTGCAGTTCATGGATTCTTTGAAATAGATGCCCTCCCTCCTCTTCCGCCATCTTTTTCCAATCTCTGTCTTCCTTCAAGGCTCAATTTTTTGTTTTGTTTTGTTTTTTTTGGAGAGGAGAAGGTAAGGCAACTGGGGTTAAGTGACTTGCCCAAGGTCACATGGCTAGTTGTGTGTGTGTGTGTGTGTGTATGTGTGTGTGTGTGTATGAATCGTCTGAGGCCGGATTTGAACTCAGGTCCTCCTGACTCCAGGTCCGGGGCCCTATTCACTGCACCACCTACCACCCCCAGGGCTCAGTTTCAATGCCACCTACAGGAAGCCCTGCCCAATCCCCCCAGTGGCCTTGACCTTCTCCTGTATCTCCCCTCTCCCTCCAAAGGACCCTGTAGTTGCTTTGAGTCTACTCTTATGTATACACATTGTTTCTCCTCCCCACTGAATGTAACCTTTTTGAGGACAGGAATTCTTCTTTCTAACCTCAGTGCCTAGTGCCCCATAAATGCCTGCTGATTAATTGAGTACTGGCCACCTCCATAGTCTGCTTTAGGAGATAAGAATAAGAATAATTGATGTATGTGCAGCCTTTCAGGGTCCATTAACTCAGTCGAGCCTCTCCACAGCCCTGGGAATTCAACACTAGAGGCATAATTATTCCAATTTTACAAATGAAGGACCTGAGGCTTAGAGAGGTTAAGCCTGGCAAACCATGGTCCGAAGCCCTAGACATCTCAGATAGTTGGCAATACTGTCTACAGGAGCCAGGGTGTTCAGGGACAATGGAAAGCGGGTGACCAGGAAGGTGGGAGATGCTCTCAAAATGCCAAGGAGGTCAAAGAACTCTAGAGGCAGCTCCCAGTACTTGGGTTGGTACCAAGGGGTTCCCAGGTGGGCTGAGAGCTCGGCTGAAATTCAAGGCACCCATAAACTTTGGCTTTTATTGTTACCATAAAAAGCATATTTTCCATTAGATTTGAATCCACATTAAAAAGCATACAAAAGGGACGTTGTTAAGACAGAGCCATGACAAATCTAGTTTAATTATCCAGGCAAAGGTTCCACTCAAGTTTCATGGGTTTGTTTTGTCGTTTGTGGCTGTGATAAGCGGAAGCAGGTGGAGAAATGGTCTGAAGGGGTCTTGGGAGCCAGGAGGGAAAAGCGTGAGAATTCTTGCTCTGGCCATCTCTCCTTTGCAGCCTGAGCTGATAGAAGGAAGATTGGGCTTGCAGAGGGGGAGCCCTGGGCTGGAGATGTAGCTGTGTTGCAATCCAGTTGGGTGACCCTGAGCAAGTCACTGAACGTTATTTTCTAAATTTTTGAAATCATGATGTAACAGTATTCATACTGTGCCTCCCTTTTCCATTACCTCCTTAAAAGCTGCCTTCCTTCTACTCTGTATATACATCTTGCATATAACTATATATTCATAGATGCTATCTCCCCCATTAGAACTTAAACTTCCTGGATTGTTTATGCTTTTGATTCCCCAACTTTAGCCATCTAATAAATGCTGATTAATTCATACTTTAAAAAAAATATTATCTTGCCCTATAGCCTGGGGGTAATGGTTGTTTGGGAACTAAAAATGCCAGAATGTTGAAGAAACCAATGCCTAGGTGTATTGGATTGGTTACTTCTTTTAGTTCCATGCCCTTAAGATTTGAACTTGTTCTTCACTCTCAGGTAGCAGAAAAGTGGAATTGGACTAGATGGCCTCTGAGGTTCCTTCCAGGTCTATGATTCTATGACACTGGGGGCTGAGGCTATTGGATAGCCACCACCCAGAAGAGAGTTGCTGCCATTTGCATTTGGTTCAGAGTAGAGGGAGACATTATTGTTTTGCCTTTGAGGCTAATATACCACAGGGCCATGCTGGCAGTAGCTTCTGCTTGCTAGTGCTGCTGCATTACAGTACTCAGAGTCAGGGTAAGAGAATGAAGATCACACTGGGAGCGAGAGAAGTCATTCTGGGAGCAAGGAGCAGAGAATCCAGTCAGAATTGGGAAATGAGCCAGGGTAGCTTTGGAAAACCACACTGGCTGGTGAGAATACTAGGAGACCATAAGACCCCTGGAAGCTTCCCCTGTTTCCCCCTTACCTCGGCTAGACAATTAATCCTCCAGAGGGAAGGCAGTTGAATGACTCAACTCTCTCCCAAAAGGGAACACAGGGAGGAAGTTGCAAGAGGAGATTTGGGGGAGATGCCTCTCTGAGAGAGGCACTGACTGGTTTTTGAAATTGTTATATTTGATAGACCATGTGGTTACAGATTGATTATGTGATATAAATATCCTTACAAATATTTGACCCTTTGATCAGATTGAGGGAAGAAATTCCAGATATGGGGTGAGGACAGAGCCACAGATTTGTCGTAGTTGTCTAATTATTCAAAGTAACATTACATTTTCACCACTTGGCCTAAATTTTAAAACCAGGCAAGAGACTTTTCTAAACCTGCCCAGCCTCATGATAAGGGAAGGGCCAATCTTCTGTAATTGTGTGAGAGAGACCTTGATGGGACCACTGGGCTTGTGACTTGAACAATGAGCCCACTGTAGGGCATGTTACACTCTCTCACTGGCCAATTAATTGATTAAGACCAGCAACAGCTGGTTTTCCTGTAGGTTTGAGGAAGGCAGGCTAGGAACCTGTGAAGCCTGCCCCAGTGTAACAGTGGTAACACATGTCATATGTTGATGTGGAAAGAGTGCTGGACTTGGAGATGGAAGAGCTCCTTGTCATTCTTGGATCTACCACTCATGACCTATGTGACATGGGGAAAGGCTTTTCTCTTTGGGCCCTCCTCTGCAACATGAGAAGCTTTGAGTAGATGATTATCTAGCAAGGACCCTTCCAGCTCTAAATCTATCACCCAGTAGAAGTTGAGACTCTTTTCTGTTTCCTTGGTATTTAGCACATAGTAGGCATTTAGTCAATTCTTGTTGAATTTCATACTAGGATCCTAGGTCCCATCACAGAAATGTTGTGAGAGCCAAATGAAATAAGTTCTTTGAAAAATATGAAGTACTATACAAATATAAGGTCTCAACAAGTGTTTTTCTGGCAGTTTGAGAGAGATACCTACTTAGGGTACCAAAATGGGAAGTGACTTGCTCAAGGTCATACAGCCTAATCCATACAAGACTGATGTGTTAGAGGTAAAACCTGAGCTCAGGTGTCCCCCTAATAGCAAGGCTGAGGCTTTCTATCCACTATGAAATATCATCTTTCTCACAATTGGAGTTAAGTGCCTTGCCCAAAGTCGAACAGCTAAGAAGTGTCTGAGGCTGAATTAGAACTCAGGTCCTCCTGACTCTAGGGCAGGTGCTCCATAACTAAGGTGCTACCTAGTTGCGCCCCGCCCCCAACCACCTCTCAAAAGTTCCCATGACCAGAACTTAATGCATTCAAGCTGGTAATGAAGCTCACCACACACTGTCTTCTAGATGGCCTTCAGTTTCTCTTTTTTTTTACTTCATCTTCCAAATGATCCAAAACCCAGATCCAACTCTACCATTCCATTGCTCAAGAGTCCCCAGTGGCTATCTGTTGCCTCTAGGATAAGATACAATTTCTGGTTTGCCTTTTCAAACCCTCCCGAATCTTGTCCCAGAGAACCTTATCAGGCTTATTTCACTTCCCTCCCCTCCATGAACTTTATACTTCAGTTGATTTTCCCTCCTTGCTCTTCCTTCCATCTCCACATCTTTCTTTGCACAGGCTAGCTCCCCATGCCAGAAATGCACTCCCTCCTCATCTTTGGGTTTTAGAATCCCTAGTTTCTTGCAAAACTCAGCTCAAATGCCTCCTCCTACCAGAGTATTTGCCTAATCCCTTCAGCTGGTAGTGCCTTACCCCAAGAAAAATTCCCTTGCATTACTTTCTATCGATTTTGTAATTACTTCTGTGTGTCTACATTTCCCCCAACTGAATAGGGCAAGAAAAACCCTTCATTTTGGTTTCTGTGCCCTTTGACCCAGCACCTAGTACAGGGTCTGCCACCTAGTAGACACAAAATGCTTGTCCATTGATTGGCTAGACTGGTCTTCAGACCAGTTGCATTTGAAGTGTTCTCAGTTTTTCAGGCCCGGGCCCCAGGCCCCCTTCTTTTTTTCATTCTCCACTTCTCTTGGTAGCTCCTCAGCTCCCATAGGTTCACTGATCATCTCTCTGCACATAATTCCCAGAGTTATACATCGAGCCCTAATCTCTATCCTGAGTTCCAGCCCGTCATCACCAACTGTGTCTTAGACATCTTGAACTAGATGTCCCAGAGATGTATTACAATCAGCAAAATACAAAATATCTTCTTATCTCCCTTCCCTCTCCCCTCTACCAAGCTTCCCAGTTATTTTTAAGCAGTACTGCTACCCTCCCAGTCACCCAGGCTCCCAACCTCTTTGGCATCTACGACCGTTCACTTGCACTCTACCCCACACATCCAAGCTTTTGCCAGAGCTTCTCGTTTCTATCTTCACCACGACTCTTGGCAAACTCCCTGCTCTTAACTAAGGCAAGGGCGAGCCTTTCTCACCTCCTACCTGATCTGTTGTAATCACCTTTCAACTGGTCTCCCTGCCTCATCTTTCCCCTCCTTGATCCAGTTCTCTCTCTCAGGTACCAGTGATTTTTCTAAACCACGGGTTAGACTATAACACCACCTATACCTCCCACTCAATAAACTCCAGCAGTTTCCTATTATATACAGGATCAAATATAAAATCCTCCATTTGGCTTTTAAAATCCTTTATAATTTGGTCCCTATCTTTCCAGTTTTTTTCACACTTGGTATTGCTCAAACATGATATTCTACCTTCCAACTCTGTTCCTTTTCACTAACTGTGTCTTCTTTTTCTGGTCATCTGCACCCCCTCCCCCTCACTTTCCCTCTCCCCAAAGTGCCCTCTGAGATTACCTTCAATTTGTACCGTATGGTGGGCAAAGAGATATTTGAACATTTTCTCTCCCATTAAAATATGAGCTCCTTGAGAGTGGAGACTATGGCACAGTCTTTGAGACCCAGACTTACTTCCACCTTACAGGGAGGTTTCAGAGTACAGTTTCAGTGGTGAATTAGTATGATGATGACGTCTGGCAAGTGGCAAATCGAAAGTATTCTATCCCAGTGAACCTCTCATTTTGTCATGCCCTTGGTTCAATTTTCACTTTGACTAAATATTTAGTTTCACCATCCACGATAAATGCAAATGTTCACCAGTAGGAATGTGAAAAAATATATGGGGTGGTGGAGGGGGGGAAAGGGAGACAGGGAGGGGGGAAGCAGAAGCTCAGGGGTTAAATGACACCAATCAGTAAATATCTATGAAGTACCTACTATGTGACAAGAACTGAGTTAGGTACTGAGAATACAAAGAATGAAACAATTTGTACTCGAAATGAGTTCATATTCTAAAGGTAGAGACATACAGAGAGCATAAATTTCAGGTTTATGTCCATATGTATATTTACATGTACACATATATAGGCGTCCCCAAAGTCTTAGTACAGTTTTAAGCTTAAAACTGTATTAAGACTTTGGGGACATTGTGTGTAAGACACACATAGTCGTTAAATACAAGGTACTGGGTATTTATGCAAGAACTGTTTGCTACCAAGACTGATGGTTGTTTCTTTAAAAGTTTAAGTGAAATTAAACCTGAGCATTCCTTTCCAGAAGACTGCAGTTTTCTCCTTTGTTAATGGCACTTAGACTTCACGTGTGAGGCAGAAATAAGATAATAAATGTGAGCGCTTGTAAAGCACAGGGCAGATCTATTAATCAATTAACAAACATCTTAATTAGGGGCTTGTGCTAGGAGCTGAAGATACAAAGACAAAAACCAGACCCTGTCCTCAAGGAGTTTACATTCTGTCCAGAGGAAAAAAACAAGTAAAAATAAAGTAAATAGAAGGTAATGGGAGGGGCGGGGGGAGGGTACTGGCAGCTGAGGAAATCAGGAAAAGCTTCAAGTAGGAGGTAGTGCCTTGAAGGGAGAATCAACAACAAACAAAGTTTCCATCCCCAAAGCTTACTTACACTCTAATTAGGGAGGCAATACCCTAAATCAGGAGAATAAGCTTGCTTTTTTTTTTAAGTGTTGCAAAAGTGTTCTGAGGGGAAGGTCAAAGATCTAGGGGGAAGCAATCAGGAGAAACCTCATGGAGGAAGTAGAATTTGACTTTCTGGAAAGGTAATAATGTTGTATGGGGCTGCCCTTGGGAAGCTGGTGATAGATACCATGTTGTTTTGTCAAATATTTCCTGTTAAGAATTCTGTTAAGAATTGGGTTCTTAGAAGCCACCTGGGGTTTTATGACTTACCCTGACAGGCTATTTATTAAGTGCCTACTAGGTGCTACGCACTGTGCTGGACAAGCAAAGATTTTTTTTTTTTTAATGAAACAGTTCCTGCTGTTATTTATAGGGAGACATTTTATAGGGAGACATTTACACATATAGTGTGAATATAAAGAGAAAGTAAGGACGGGGGGGGGTGAGACATTAGATGCTTGGGGGCGAGGATGAAGAAGGGATTCATACGGGGGTAACACTGAAACTGAGCTTTGATGGGAACTAGGGGGTGCTAAGAAGAACGAGTGAAGGAGGGACTATTGTGCATGGGAGGGGATGAAGCTTGTGGAGTGGTACAGAGAGAGGATATCATGGCGAGAAGGTAATACCAAGGGTAGGTATTTCAAGAAAAGTTCCCACTTCTCCAAACAAAATTCATTTTATTTCACGTTCATTCAAATTCCATACGGCTATTTGGTGGAATCGAAAGCAACACTGGTGAGTGGCAGTGTGCACCAGACCCAAAGTACTGCAGGTCGCTACTTAGAGGACTGCAAGTGCATAGCCTGGCACTGCCTTTTACTACCTGTGCAACTCATGTGCCCAGCTTCCGGGCCTGAAAGTTTTCTTCTCTGTAACAGGAGTTACATTCAAGTTATGCTTCGGAGGTCCCTTCCAGCTTATTGGATGTAGGAGCCTACGTTTGACCTTGAGTAGGTCACTGCCCATCTCTGGGTCTCAGTTTCCATATTCTGAAATAACGGAGTTGGACCGGATGGCCTCTGAGATTACTTGCAGTTCTACATTTAGCATTTTAGGATGCTGGCTGATAGGAGCCCACCAGGCTCCCCGGGACTCCCTGTCTCTCTCTACTTAGACGGCAAAGAGTGCCAGGGCAGACGCCCCTGCCACGTCCGTGAATGTAGTTCCCTGGATCACTGGGGACTGCGTGGGATGGAAGCCCGCACGGTCTGGGTGCCCCAGGACTCCAATCGCCAGCCTGGGAGCGAGAGGGATGCACGGTGGGACCGGACCCCAGCCCAGGGGAGCCTTCTTAGGGGGCGCGTCCAGTTTCATGTAGGGAACCCACGTGCGGTCCGTGCTCGGGCGCTGCGGGCAGGCGGACGAGGCCAAGCGGGGGCACTTGGCTCAGGGTCCCTCCGGATCCCACGCTGGCCCTCCCGCCCGTGGTCCTTCAGCGCGTCCGGCAGCCCGCGTGCTTTGGCCCCGGCCCGGGCGGCCGCCTCCCCAGCCCCGGAGGCACGTCACTTCCTTCCCCAAACTTTTTTCTTTTCTTTTTTTTTTTTTCCCGAGGAAATGTTTCTGCAAAAAAGTTGTCCTGCGGGGAGCCGGGAGCCGGACGCTGTGGCTGTGGCTGGAGCAGAGCTGTGGGGTCGGGAGGCGGCGGGGCGACAGGGACAGAGGCAGGGGCAGCGGAGATCACCGCTGCCCTCCTAAAGGCGGTAGCGGCTGGGGACAGGGAGCCACAGGCGCAGGCTGGTGGAACACGCAGCCCCTCGGCGGCCCCCTGGCGGGGTGACCCCCGGAGAGCCCCCTTCGGCTCCGGCTCCCCCCCTTTTCCCCTCCCCTCCCCGCCCTCTTTTGCCCCCTCCCCGTCAGCTCAAGTCCAAGGGAGTTGCAGCCCAGGCGGGCATTCGGTCAGTACAGCTGGCGCCCTCAGCTCGTGCCCAACGCACTCTGACAGGCTCCTCTGACTACCGTCGCCGTCGTTGTTCTTCGCATCCCTGCAGCCCCAGACCCGAACTCCGAGCCAAACTCTAAGCCAATCTCCGAGCCCGACCTACACCTCGACCCCTGCCCCAACCCCAACCCCTGCCCCGACCCCAGCCCCGTCCCCAGCCAGGGCTTCGGCCTCGGCCCGGGTTCCGACTGCAACAATGGCTATGGCTAGAGTCTCGTCGCCTCGGAGCCTGGACCACATCGATCTGTCCACTCTGAGGGTGAGTGCTTACCACGCGTGCGGGCGTCCCGCCGCTGGCGCCCGTCTAAGCGCGCGCGGCTCTGCACCCAGCGCTGGGCGCTGGGCATCTGCAGCCGCGCTGCACGGGTGCTTCAGAGGGGCAAGGAGAGGAGACCGGCTAGGACCGAGGCAGAGCGCGCCTCCCCTGCCCTCCTTCCTCCTGGCCAGCCGGGGCGGGCAGGTTCGGGCGCCTGTCCTGGCTGACCATCCCTGCCTGCAGGTCACGGCTTCCCCGGACCTCGGCTAGTGCGGTGTCCACAGAGTGCCGTACTCAACTTCTCTTCGTGTGTGTGTGTGTGTGTGTGTGTGTGTGTGTGTGTGTGTGTGTGTGTGTGTGTGTGTTTGTGTCTCTGTGGGGTGGTGGGAGGTGGGAATCTTCCTAGGATCCAGATTTAGAGCTGAAGTGGATCTTGGAAATCACTTAGCCAAACCCTCCCACTTTACAGATGGGCTAAACTGAGATTCTAAAAGGACGCGGGATTTGCCCTGGATCGCACAGGTAGTAAAACGACAGTCAGGATTAGAACCCAGGTCTTCGGACTCTAAATCTAGCACCCTTTCCACTGTGACTCTTTATAAGTAAAACACACCCACACGCATGCACACACGGGATGGGGTGGGGTGGGCACGGGGCTCAGAAATCTACTTTAGAAGGAAACAATTCTCCTAAAGGAAGAGATTTTGTTAAATCTACTCGTGTTCAGGTTTACCCAATGCAAACATAGTTCAGAAAGTTTCTCACTTTTTAAAGAGTGTTTCTCTTTTGGTTTGAATTTGTTGCGTGTTTTCAGGGAGAAAGCTCATATCTACTGGGGGGGGGGG
>NW_027187182.1:1081223-1102308 GCF_028583685.1 Petaurus breviceps papuanus
GAGGGAGGCACGGACCGCGCAGGGGGGGAGGGGGGAAACACCCCTCCCCCCCCCCCCAAAACCCATCGGGTGGGGGGTGTTTGGAGGGGCAGGGGCAGATAACCTCCCCCCCCCCCCATGCCTGATAGTTTGGTAATTTTGATTTTGGCACAATCATTTATTTCTTCCGAAATTGCTTCTGGTAAAGTTGGGGGGGTTTCACTTTGTGGATCTCCCCCCCACCCCATGCCTGACCTTTATTAATATTAACATAGTAATATAATAATTTGCCCAGTGCCTGGCCCATAGTGGCCACTTAGTAAATGCTTTATCTAACATTAGTGTTATTTTGGAAGAACCATCTTTTTTCCCTTGCAATAATCCCCGAACTCTTACTGCACCCCACCAAGCACATTTACTGAGTTCTTTTTCTAAATTATTTTATTCCCAGCCTCCCTTGAATGCAGCTGAGTATTGCAAAAGCGGCAGGCAGGCAGGCACCTCCGTGGAATGAGTGCAGGGGTAACTTTAAGAACAGAGCATTTGATGCTTGTCTGTTTTGAGAAAAGCTAAATATTAACCTTAGGTGAAAGGACTTTTGAAAATCCCATTGGTATACATAGGTATTACTGCACTCTGATGACATTTTTAGACTGTCCCCTTTGTATTTAGGATTGAGTCCTGCCAATCAAAATCCCCAAAACCCCCGAAACAAAACCAAACCAAGGAAGATGGAATCTATCAAAAATATTTTCTGTCACTCTCATTATATATTGAGATTTTTAAAGGGGTAGTATGTGGAAAATAATTTAGCAAAGTTATCTCATCCACAAAAAAATCAACCGGTTCAGCGTATCAAAGATATTAGCACTGTAATTGCTAATGCTGCTTTAAAAATAAAAACAGAGCTTTTTTAAAAGTTCGATTTTGTCTTTCCATGGCTCCACTCAGAAAATGCCCCATTTCTATTCTTGATTATTTTTAAATTCAATTCCATGAGCATGTATTTAAGTACTTATTACAGGTGACAAACGCTGTGTTGGATTCTGGAGATGCAAAGAAAAAAAGAAAAAGAAAAAAACCCATTTCCTCCCTCAAGGACATTATTCAGGGGGTCCACATATAGGCAGCTACATAAATTGGATGAGTCTACAAAGTAATTTGGGAGGCTTATGTTGGGGTGGGGGCTGGTTGTGGGTGACTAACACCTGGGGGAATCAGGAAAGGCCACTCGTAGGGGGTAACATTTGAACTGAGTCTTAAGGGGAGCTAAGGGTTTAAAGAGACCAAGGTCAGGAGAGGGAGCATTCTGGGTAGGGGGGGGGGGACAGTTTGTGCAAATGTTCCAAACTAGGAGATGGGAGTGGGCACCGCAGGTGGTGCTTTTTAACCCTGAACAGAATTTTCAAGGTCAGTTTAGATTCCCCCCCCCCCCCCCCCATGAAAAAAAGAACGAATGCAGCCTTTTTTCCTCATGTAGGGGAGATAGAAAAGCAAACTAGGGCAAATATGCAAAACCACAGACAGGCAAACCGAATAAACTATTTTCTAAAAATGACGAGAGGAATGGAAAAATCCTCGTGGAAATGATGGGGCAGGGAATTCCAAACCCAAGGAGAAGAGAGGGTCTTGTTGCCACACACATTAAAGAAAAACAAAATTGGGAGAGAACACTGACTGGGTCATGTCCTTGGTCCTGGTCCTCTGATTTCAAACTAAGAATGTGGAAGAGAATAACTCACATTTATATATCACTTTAAGGCTTACAGTGCTCATTCCTCCTGACAACCCTGTGATACTTGCAGGGGCCGAAAATATTAACCCCTAGTGCCTGATATATCGGATCTTAAGAAATACTTATCGATGGATCATTGAACTCCATTGCACAGATGAAATAATGGCGAGGAGGGGGGGAGGTAATATCTTGCCCAGAATCCCAAAGCTAGTAAGGGTCACTGAGCCCAGGTTTCTCCTGCCAAATCTAGTGTTCTTTCCACAACACCAGCTGCCTTTCCAAAGGAGATAAAGGAGAAAGCATTCATCTTCAAAGAGAAGCTACGTGCAATAATAGTCTTCTAGGTATAAATAAATTAGATTGTCATCACAGTGGTGGGAAAGAGATTTGTGAACCGACCCTTTGGCACCTAGCTTCAGAGCCCAAACTGAATGTGGCATTGTCTAGATTCGAGTTGCATCTAATCCACTAAAGGCCAGGACAAACCCTTATTTTCTAAATTTTTCATTCTTACTTGCCTTACTTGCTTGGATTTTCATCAGCTCCCAAGCTTTTGTGTTGAGGAAATTTCCCCCAGATTCAAGTTTTCCCAAGGACCTTAGCCATAGACTGGGTGGAAGGTTCTCTCAATTGAAATGAGTGCACACTCAAACACACACACACACACACACACACACAAGAACATGCACACACACTTAAAACCTTTAAGATGGTCCTGGATGAATCCACTATAACATTGGCAACTCAGGTCCATTTCATTGTTCTGGGATTTCAATGTATATGATTTATCTGACACGTTTCTGGAGAAATGTAATGTCACCATCTCTGTCCTGTTTTTTGAAGCATCCTACAGGTGATAAAAATAAGCAAGAAAACCAGCATATGGTAAGATGCATTACAATAACTACCCTCCAAATGATGAATGTATGGGTCAGAATTTTGGCACTTGTCAAGAGAAAATATAAGAGTTTGGCAATAAGTGGTGGTGCAGACTATAGAGGCTTGAAAGTTAGCAAAGGGAAAATAGATGAGTGGGATTGTTAAGGACTTGGCCCTGCTAGGAGATCTATCCAGTACGTTTCAGGTGATGATGATAATGCTTAAGCAAACAAGGATGTTCCAAGGATCTAAGGCAAAGTCCACCACGATAGCCTCAATAGTTCTAACTGGGCCCGCTATTTCCCTTGGTGATCTGAGAAAAAGAAGAGAGGGTCTAAACGCTTTGGTGTTAGACATCTTTATGAAAATCAGAGGGCATTAAGTGTGATTTCCTTAGCGAAAACAATAGGAGAGGCAGCTTGACACAATAGACTCTAGAATGGCAGTCTTGTCTTTAGCCGAAGAGTTAGAAAGATCTGAGTTCAATCCTGCCTCTGACATCTGCTGGCTATGTGACCCTGAATAAGTCATGGAAAACCTTAGTGTCCCAGCAGTTCTCATATATGTATTGGTAGAGGGAGTTTCCTTACTAGGTATTCCTATGATGATATGATTGCAAGTTTAGTTTCTCCAAAAATAGTAGAGGAGGGAGAGGGAGGGAGGGAGAGAGAGAGAGGAAGAGAGAGGAGGAGGAGGAGGAGGAGGAGGAGGAGGAGGAGGAGGAGAAGAAGAAGAAGAAGAAGAAGAAGAAGAAGAAGAAGAAGAAGAAGAAGAAGAAGAAGAAGAAGAAGAAGAAGAAGAAGAGAGGAAAGGGAGGGGGAGAGAGACAGATAAGGAGAAAGAGAAGAGAAACGAAAAGAGGAGAAGAGAGAGAGTGACAGGGACAGACATACAGGGAGGGAGAGAGGAAAAAAAATCAGAGTAAAGAAAGGAAGGGGAAGAGAAACACAGATAAGGAGAAAGAGAAAAGAAGAAAAGAGGAGAGAGAGGGACAGGGACAGACATGCAAGGAGAGAGAGAGATCCAAAGAATTCTGACACGTGTCTAGAAGCTAAAGAAAGCATAGAATAACAGCTGGAAGGCCCTTCCAGAGGTCATCTGGTCCAGCCCCCTCATGTTTGTCACTAAGGCGTGGCGAAATTTTCACCCCCAACTAAGATGTCCATTTCCAAGCCAAGGCTGCCGAATTGACTGTGGTTATTGGTAATGTAGCATTGAGGACTTCCCATAAGTGCAAGGCACTACCCCTTTAAGGCTCTTCATATCTTTCACACAGCTAGCCATACCTGAACTAGTGTACACTCCCAAGCAAAGTCTTTGGGGCTGTAAGATTAATTCTTTGTCCCCAAATCCCGAGGGTTGATTGTCCCAAAGGGCAGTGATGCTCCTTCCTGATCATTGTGGTCTTTGAGTTTGCATTATCTTTGATTATACAGGCATGGAGGAAGGCAATGACTGGGCTAATCCAAAACAGCAGATGATTTCTCTTGCAATTGCATTCTATTTATATGTTAATGTACCTGCCATCTCTCCTGCTCCCCCAGCACACTGCCCAAACCTGTTCTCTGCCCTTCAGTCACTCACTGCTCCCATTTCACCCAGCCCATTAACCCCTCCTAGCTATTCTGGACCCCTCCACCTCCCCTAGACTCCATTGTCAGCTATTTCAGTGCTGGAAAGGGCAGCGGCTTTGGAGCCAGAGGATCCAAGTGACCTTAGGCTGGGGACTTTCCCTTCTGTGGGCCTCCCTGTCTTTGCCTCTCCCCCCACCATGTAACTGGGAGCGACTCCTAAGGTTCTATTCTTGCCCTTTTCCAGTTCAGGTTTTTCCATGACTTCAGCTATTACCTATGTGAAGACATCGCTCAGCTTTCTCCATCCCTAGCTTTTGCCCCTTGCTTGTGGACTTTTCTCCTATGTTCCCATGGTGTATGGGCACTTTCCCTTGGAAATGCTACTCTTAGTTCAAGGCTTCAGAGTTCATCATTTTCCTCCTCCAAATGCCTTCCCTTAGGCCCACCAATGCTCCTGCTATTCTTCTAGTCACATCTACTTGAAGTTTGGTTTTACCTGTGACTCTTCCCCTCCTTCATCTTCTAAATCCAAGCTGCCGCCAAATCCTACCATTTCTTCTTTCCAGATAACTTGGGGTCAGATTTATCTATGTTCAAATTCTGCTTTGGCCACTTACTTCTCGGGTGACCTTGGCAAGTCTTTTTGCCTCTCCAGATCTCTGTTTCCCCCTCTGTAAAATAATGGGGTCGAACTAAATGATATCTAAGGTCCTCGAGTCTACGATCCTGCAATTCCATGTTGGTCCCCATGTGCCTAGAATAGTATAACAGATGACTTTCCTGAGACCAGTCTCTTCTTTCCTCTAACCCACCAAAGTCTCTTCCAAATTCTCTTTTTCTTAGGCTAAATTTAAAATCACAGCACTTTGAAATACTAATGCTTAGAGGAGGCAGGCCTGAAGTGTCCTGTATATCCAGGCATAGTCAGCCTGGTTTTCTGTGTATGCAGAAGTACAACAAAACCCCATATAGGCAAATAGGATTTTTTTCTTAGACAGAACCTGTTGATGGAAGGAACTCTCTGTAGCCCTGCAGATCAGAATCTGCTCTGCTACAGCTTCCTGGGGCACTAAAGAATGAAGCAACTGGGGCGGCCAGGTAGCACAGAGAGTAAGAGCACCTCCATGTAGGGATGACCTGGGGATCAAATCTGGGCTCAGATACTCAGCACCACACCCAGAAATAACTGGTCATGTAACCTTGAGCAAGTTACTTAACCCTGATTGCTTTAAAAAAAAAATAGAAAAGAAGAATGAAGCAACTGTACCCAGGGTGTCAAAGCCAGCATGTGTCAGAGGTTAATACTTGAACTCAAGTCTTCCTGGCTCTGAGTCCAGCTTTCTACCCACTAAGCCATGCTGCTTTTCATGGAACTATTTACAGAATGCTTTAGGACTTCATGAGAGGCAGCATAGCATAACACATTGTGTACTGGGCTTGGAGGCAGGAGGATCTGTATTCAAATCCTTCCTCTGACACTGTGTCATCATTGGCAAGTCAGCTAGCATCTCTAACCTCAGTTTCCCCTTCCGTAAAATAAGAGAGTGGGTTGGGTTCAGTGACCTCTAAGATTCCATCCAGCTCTAAATCTCTAAACCTATAGCTTAGTTTTTACCAGCTTCTTCTAAGTCCTCTATGCATTGAGTGGCTTGAGGGTATGGGCAGTGAAAAGTGTGCATGCTTTGTGTTCAGAACCATGGCTGCAGTGAAGTTGCCCGATGCCAGAAACACCCCAGATGCATTACACATTTGATTTTGAATTAATTTTTGGTCATTGCACGTTCAGAAACCTTTTACTGTTACCAAATTTTTCACGACGCA
Organism: Petaurus breviceps papuanus; assembly: GCF_028583685.1. NCBI lineage: Eukaryota > Metazoa > Chordata > Mammalia > Diprotodontia > Petauridae > Petaurus > Petaurus breviceps. Next base: position 1,087,212 of record NW_027187182.1, read on the forward strand.
CAATTTAAGAAGCACTGCCTATGGGATGGGGTTTGCTTGTTTTCTGGTGATTTTCCTTTTAGATATAAGAAAACTGTGTCAGGGAGAAGACCCCAGACTCATTCTCAAGGTAACATTGCAGATAGAGTGACAACCAAGCAGCCCCCATGGCTTGGAAGACTGTGAAAGGAGGGCTTCTCTGATGGACAGCTGTTTTCTGAAATCAAATTTTCCTTCTTAGATTTTGCTTGAGGTTATAGAATTTACATTTTTGCCTCTGACTGCAGGTCAGTGGTAAAACTGAGAGAACTCAGGGTGCCACTGTCCTAGTCCAGAGCTTAAACCTCATTTTTAGACATCCACACGTCACTTAGTAAGTGAGGCATTAGGGGAAAAAATAGTGAAAAACGGCTTGTCTTACAACAGACAAATTGTAGTTTTAATATGGTGCCTCTAAAACACAGCACTTTTTTTCTCAGTGTTATCTACTAATATAAGATTATAGGATCCTAGCTCTAGATCTGAAAGGACCTCAGAGGCCAGCAAGTCCAACCTCCTTGTTTTATGAAGAAGGAAACTGAGGTACAGGGAGGGGGAGTGATTTTGCTGAGGCCACACAGATAGTAAGGGGAAGAACCGAGATTGAAACCCCATTTTTGTTACTTCATATCCAATAATCTTTCCACTGCACCTACTTTGGAGATAAATAGGGTAAACCTCAAAGGAAAGATACCAGAGAAAGATACATAGGAAAACATTTCATTTACATGTTCTAGGGAAGGTGAAATTTGATCCAAAACATGAATCTTGGAGACTTCTGCTACATAAGAATGCTGGAAGTATCAGAACATTTTTTTTTATTTTAGGGGAGGAATAATGTTTCTAAAGTAACTTTGATGTGGCTCAAATGAATTCTGAATAAATATAGAAACAATATCAATTATTTTCCCTAATAGTCGACTTTTGAATGATCACAGCTATCTGTATCCAAGTCCAAAAAAAAGGGCCTGCTTTATTAATTTTATTGCATGGGACTCTGAAAAGGATTTTAGAGAACATGAATGGGGTTTGTCCTCAAAGAATCTCAGAGAAATTCTAAAGAGAATCTTAAGTGGTCCTTTCACATGCAGAAAATCTAGTCTCACTAATTCTGTGCCTTCCAATGCCCAAATAAGGACCTTGAAGGAAACAAAGAATAGTTCTTCAGTCAGTGATATCAATAGGCATCAACTAACATGACTGATGGTTTTGACAGATGGCCACAGACTGATCCTACCAAGTTAATAATGTTTCCCATAAATCTCCCAATGATATCTATAGATGAATTCTGCTAAGGTGATAAATGGTTCAAGCAGATACAGAAGAACTCCTTTTGTTGGCTACACCTTTTATCACATAAATCTCACTATGAGTTATTACAAAAGTAACAAATTTTATATCAAGATCACCCTAAGAATGATCTATTTTTATTTCTAATTTCTTGATTAAAAAAACCTTTCTTTAACTTGGACAATTAAAAGGAGACCTGAGCCATGAAATAATTGATTATTGATGAGATTGTCTGTTGGTGACATTTATTTTGAAAATAGTTTTGGTAAAGAAGGGAGCTGCCTTCTCAGATGATTGAGAGCTGTATCCAGCCAAGGAGAGGTAGAGTTGGTGAGTTTCAAAAGCTCAGGGGACACCTTCTACAGGAAGCCTTTCCTGATATTCCCTACTCCCAACCCTGCCAAAATTACTTTGTATGTATCAGTTCTGTATATAGTCATTTATATGTATATACATTGTTTCTCCCAATAGAATATTAACTCCTTGAGGGCAAGGACTAATTTCAGTTTTATCCTTGTATCCCTAGAACCTAAGATAGTGCCCAATATATAGTAGGCGCTTAATAAATGCATTTTGGTTGACCATGAGCCATCCATTTTCTGTGTCCCACCTGAATCTAACCATTGGACTCTTTCATGAGTCATATCGTTGGCTGCATATAATCAGTAAGGACTGGATGTGTTGTGGAAAGAAGGTAAGTGGGTGTATCTATATTGACCAAAATACAGCAAGAATTCCATCAAAAATCAGCCTATTTGCCCAGTTGTTTCTCCCACAGAGACTCAGTTACACATTCAGTTAGTGCACAGAATTATCTACCTCTCTACCCATTATCAGACTTGAATTTGGACGTGGATGACAATGGAGAACAGCATCAGACAGATGTGAACAAGTGAATGACCCGTTTCATTCGGAAGTATCGTACCTTAGTGGATACTCACTAATTATTTGTTGAGCAAATGAAATTTTCCCTAGTTTGCACTTAAACCAGTAAAGAAGTTTGAGGGTTTTTTATAGTGCAAGACACAGGACATCATAGACTCATTGTGTGTTAGAGACAAACATGGGACCTTTGAGATCATGTTTTAGTCTTCTCACTTTAGAAAGGAGGGAACTGAGGTCCAGAGAGGGGTAAGGGATTTACTGAAGGAGCCATGATACCTCATTGTTTCCATTTTATTAATGAGGAAAATTGGGGCAAGAGAGGTTAAGGGCCTTGTTTAATCTCTAGTCAAACTATGAGTAAATTCTTTTTTTTTTTAATGAAGTTTTTTGGTGCAGTGGAAAGGGCATGGGATTTGGAGTCAGAGGACTACAATTCAAATCTTGGCCTTGCTGCTCACTGTACAACATTGGACAAGTCACTTCCCCTTTCTGGGCCTCAGTTTCCTCATCTGTAAGATAAGGGGTTGAGATTTGGTGGCCTCCAAGGACCTTTTAGCACTAGATTTCGGCCATATAGTCACTAAATAGTTGCACAAGCAGTGGATTGAGGGTTCTCAAAGGCATAGTATTATGCAAAAAGACTGGCAGACTTTGATGGAATTAGCAAGGGAGTTAAAAAAAAAGGAATGACCACATGTACTTAAAATTAAACTGCAAAAATACCAGTCTTTTGAGTTGTAACCAGGAGGGTGGGGAAGTTTCATGTCATGTGACTATCTTATGCTCTTCTTGTGGAAAAAATGGAGAGATGGGAACAAAATGATAATACATTTATTTAGATGACTTCGGAAGTGAATGAATGGACAGCCTGGAAGTAGTCAATGGTTCCATATCATCTTGGAAGGAGGTCTCCAGCAGAGGTCCTCAGCACTAGATGTGGAGTCAAAGGATCAAAGAATCCTGGCTCTGCACCTCTTACTACATTTGTGACCTTGAGCATTCCTTTTTCCTTCTCTCTCCAGGCCTCAGTTTCCACCTCTGTAAAAGGAGGGTATTGAACTTGATGCCCTTCTAGATCTGACATTTTGTGATCTTTCCATGTGTGTTCTCAGTGAGCAGGGTCTATTAGAAACACAATTCAAGTCCATTCCTTAAATATCCACTCCTTTCCGCACAAAGGATAACTATATTTTCTCTTCCTTTTACAGGATCCGGCGGGGATATTTGAACTAGTTCAAGTGGTTGGAAATGGTACCTATGGACAAGTCTATAAGGTTTGCTATCTTTTCATTCCTTTGACGTTTTCTAGTAAAGCCATTACTATATCCTGACAATACTATCATGTAAAATTAGCCTTCCTAAGTTTGGACTTGCTTTGTTTGGGAGCAGCATGGAGATCAATCTCCTTGGAAAGGTAGAGGGAGAAATAATGAATTCTACACTCACTCTCTATTCCCAAGCTTGCTTGACTCCAAATTTGTTGTGGGCGGGTATTCTGGGGATCTTGTATGCACTGGCCACTGGCCCCCAAAACTAAACTGTATTAATTAAAGACAATGAGAATCATCTAGGACCTGCACTATCACAGGAAATGTGGTGCAAATGTGCAAACCTATCTAAAATCCTTCTTATTTAATGAAGATCCAATCTGAAAAAGAAACAAAGTTCGAGGCTATACAAGTCCTCCTGAAAGGAGGGTGAAAATGGATACCAATCATATGGGCCCTTGGGAAGAGCAAAAGAGCAAAGGAAAGGCAAAGAGGCCCACTCGGAAAAGGGGGGAAATAAGTTTGGCTCTGCCCTACTTTGCCCTACTGGCCATCCAGAGGGGAAGGGAAGCAGAGCTGAAAGGTTGCTGTTCTCATGAGCAACCAGGAGGGGGCAAGAGAGAGCATAAGAGTTGATCCAAGCTTCTGCTCTTTATCTTACTTGGAGGGCAAAGGAAAAAAAAATACAGCAACCACCAAAGGACAAGAGAGACCCCAGAAAAGCTGTGTCTGAAGGCCCTGTCTACAGTAGGAAGGTCATATGCTCTTCCTTGCTAGTATCCAGGTCTGCCCCTCAGCTCTTCCCCCAAAGGTAATGCAATATCTTATCTTTGCCAGCTCTGAAGGTCAGTGGAGGTGGTTACCTTCTTCCAGGAAGGAATTGGTTTTGAACTGGGGAGGAGGGGAGTGTCTATTAAGAAACAGAAAAAATGTCAAGGCTCCTCAATCCAGTCTGACTAGGGGAGGGGCAATGTTAATCTGCTCCCACTCCCATTCCAGATGACAAGAAAGTAACTTGGTGTCAGTTGTTAACTACGATATTGCCAAGGATAGCTGAGCAGGCAGGCCCGAAACACTTAATCTCTCCGAAGGAGGCATCAAAGCAAGCTTGCTCAGCAGAATCAGTGATAGCTGGCAATGCTTATCATTCCCAAAGGAGAGTCCTGGGGCAGCTTAAAGAAGAAACTATCACAGTCCATTTTGAAAATGGAATGCAATCTTCTCTCTCCCAACCTTCCAAAACCCTGTTTCTTTTGTTTGGTGGGTGTATATGTGTTCTTCAAAGACTCTCAAGTGAAAAGTCTTTTGTGTCGGGACCAGTGTTGGTTGGGACCAGCATGTGCTCAGGATATATTGACTGTACAGTAGCAGAACTCTTTCTAAGCAGTTCTCACTATAACTTTTCAGTTCGGTGAAGGTCCAGAATTATAGTCCCGCCAGTCACATGACTACTTAGACACATCGTGACTGATCACTTTGCCCACAAATCAATATTTGTAATGGTTTGGGCCAGTTGGGCCACTGCCCAAAATTGTGCTGGGAGTGAAAAAAACTGATTCAAGAGAAAAGCAAGTGTTATTCTATGGGAATAGTTCTGAAGAAAGTATACTTTCTTTACCCTGTAAATACTCCATAAAAATTAACTTATTTAGTTGTAGATATATTTATGTATGTATATATATATATATACTCATATATGTATATAGATATATTTAATATATTATTTAATGTTGGATCCTATCCAGACAGCCATAAATATCACAACATCCTGATGTTGGAAATGACTTTAGAAGTCATCTATACTGAAGTAATTCTGGGGCAGAGGGTTATAGCAATTGCTTGTGTTTGTATGTTTGTATGTATGTATCTACACATACATACACATGTATCTACTCACACACACATATTCACACACATGTACCTGCTCAGGTTCAGATGTATCATCACCTCTGAAGTGTTGGGATACAAGTTCATATTTCTTCCCTTATTTCCTCTGGGAGTCCTTTGTCAGTCCTCACCCCCACTCCACATCCCAGCTGCAACTGCTGTCCCCTCTAGGACTACCTGCCACATACTATATTTTTTAAATGCCTACTAATTTACACATCTCCCAAATTAGAGTGCAAGCTCCTCAAGGGCAAAGACTGGTTCATTTTTATCTTTGTATCCTCAGGGTTTAGCACAATACCTGCACACAGCAAATATTTAATAAATACTTGGCTGACTGAGAAAGGACAGAAAAGTTTGGCATAGTCAGGGACGCTCCTTAGATTTTAGGAGAGCAGACTTCAGAGAGTTCCAAGGGAGTACAGGTAAGGCTCCTTGGAATAAAAGAAGTCAAAAGTCAGCCTTGGAAGGATGGAAAATACCCAAGTTTGAAATTATGAAGGTACAAAGACAAACATTTCTGATTAGAAGAAAGAGGGGTTGTTTGAAGTGGTTGATGTGGATGCAGATAGAAGTTACCAGTCAACTTCGATTTTAAAAATGTATGAAAGATGGAGGCAAAGACAGATGGGAAGGCAATAAGCATTTATACAGTACCTACTATGTGCCAGGCTGTGTGCTAAACACTTTTTACAAATATTATCTCATTTGATCTTCATGGCAACCCTGCAAGGTAGGTGCTATTGTGCTATTATTATTATCCCCATTTGATAATTGAAGAAATTAAACCAAACAGAGATTGCAACTTGCACAGGGGCCCATAACTAGTAAGTGCCTGAGGCTGGATTTGAACTCTGGTCTTCCTGACTCAACCTAGGCTCCAAAAGAGTCCCAGTGCTCTCTCCACTATCACCCAGCTACCTCCATACAATACAGCACAATATGGTGATATAGTCCTGTAAATAGTATCTAGAGTTCCAAAGGTCAGAATGAGCTGCTGAGACTGGTGAGGATGACCAAGAACAGAAGAAAAGGTATTTTGAGGTTTTAGGATTTTTTTGATTTTGTTTTTTTAAGGTGGGTAGGAAGAGAGAAGATCAAAGAAAGCACAGGCCTGCTGCTCAGGGTGGCTGAGATTATGATAACTGATGACAGAGAGAAAGCAGAACTGCTTCCTTCTTGTTTTGCTTCTGTTTTCTCTGGCTAGGAGAGTGACCTTTGAACTACAAGGGATAGAGCAAAATGATGCCCATGATAAGTGAGGAGATAGTAAGAGCTCTGAGCTGCCCTTGAAGGGTTCATGTCATTTGCCCCAGATGCGCTATGTTTTGAGGGTAGTGAAAAAACTGGCAGATGAAAATGCTGGGCCACCATCAGTGATCTTAGAAAATGATAGACTCTGGAGGATTGGAGAAGGCTAAATATTCTAACTTTGAAAAAAGGGCATCAAATAAAACTGATTTTATAGGCCAGTGAGCACAACTTCTATTTCTGGCGAAATTCTGGAAAGTATTATTAAAAGGAGGGTTAATGAATATCCAGAAAAGGAAGCAGCAATCACAAAGAGAAGACAGGGTTTCATCAGGGATAAGCCAAACTACCCATATTTCCTGTTTTGGACAGAATCCCTAAACTAGTAGATTAAGGGAATGCTACAGATCTAGCTTACCTAGATTTTATCAAAGCACATTATAAAATCTCTCTCATTCTTGGCATGGAAAAGACGGAGAGTGATGTGGGCTAATGGAATGTATAATTAGGTACATTTAGAACTGGCCAAGTGGCTAGACCTAAAAAGCTGCCGCTAATGGTTCCATGCCAGCACAGAGGGATAGCTCCAATTGAGTACATTTGAAAGCTACTCTTGCCCCAGCGCTACCTTGACACTGAAGGGGTAAAGACATAATTTGATGCAAGTGTATGTTTGTGGTGAGAAACATAGGCAGGTTGTGTGGAAGGAGGATTTGCCTATTAGGAGACCATCTTCTCTGAGAAAGGGTTGTATATCACAACTCAGAGAGAGGGGATATATTAGACTCCAAGGCAACTTGTACCCAGCATAGTAGGGAGTCATAGAACCAGAACTAAGAGAACATAGGAGGAAAGACTGATTAGGACTCATAACTTGACAGAGAGCAGCCCCCACCATACAACATTGCTTCCATCTGACCTTATTTCCTTCATGGAATGATATTTCTAAGAGTAAGGTATGACAGAAAATAAGGAAGAGAAAGGAGTCAGATCTAAAAATTCAGTAGCAAAGAAATGAGATGTAAGGGAGAACTGAGACACAGTGAAGGTACAAGTCAGGGGGTATGAGGAGGTTAATGAAATGGGAGGACAGGTTGTATCAACATGCACATTGAAATTCAAGTGTTTTGGGTAAAGAAGAAGAGAGTGAGCCAGGTTCTTAAGTCCTTGAGCAAGACAGGAGGCAAACTAGGGAGGATAAAAACAGAAAAGAAAAACTACAAATAAGCATTAATTAATTAATTAATTAATTTCGACATTAAAATAATCATTATATGGGGGCAGCTAGGTAGCACAGCGAGTAAGAGCACCGGCTCCAGTGTTGAGAAGACCTGGAGATTGAATCCTGGGCTCAGACACTTAGCACCCACCCAGAAACACCTGGCCGTGTAACCTTGAGCAAGTTACTTAACCCCAATTGCTTAGGGGCGGCCAGGTGGCTCAGCGAGTAAGAGCACCAGCTCCAGTGTTGGGATGACCTGGATCAAATCTGGGCTCAGATAGTCAGCACCACACCCAGAAATAACAGGCCATGTAACCTTGAGCAAGTTACTTAACCCCGATTGTTTTAAAAAAATTATTCATTATATTAGGGAAGCAGCTACAGAATTATATTCAAAAGATGATGCACTGTGACAAGGTTATAGTTATATCAAGACTTAAAGGATGCTTTACCTTTAGGAAAACTATAAACATGATAGGCTAGATTAATGAAGAAAATAATAAAAATCACATAAATATATCAATAGGTACAAAAAAGCCTTTGACAAAATAGAGCATTCATTCATGTTATAAGTGCTAAAAGCATAAGGTTTAACAAATGTTTTCTTAAGTTGACAAGTAATTGGTATCTAAAACCAACAGTTAGCATTATCTGTAATGGAATAAGAAATGTTAGAAGCCTTTTTAATATGAGCAAAAGTGAAGCAAGGATCTTCACTGATGACTATTATTTGATAATAGTTATAGAAATGATTAGTTATAACAATCATAAGAAAAAGAAATTAAGGGAATAAACATAGGTGATATGCAGCTAATATTCTCTCCTTGTAGATGATATGATTTACTTGGAGAATCCTCAAGAGTCACCTAAAATAATGAATAATTTAGGCACAGAGCAGGATATAAAACAAAGCCCACAAGAATAATCAGTCTTTGTATATATTGCTAACAAAACTCAGCAGGGATAAAATAGAAAAGAAATCCCATTCAAAGTAACAACAAAGGGTGGCTAGGTGGTGCAGTGAATAGAGCACCGGCCCTGGGGTCAGGAGGACCTGAGTTCAAATTTGGTTTCAGACACTTAACACTTACAAGCAGTGTGACCTTGGGCAAGTAACTTAACTGCAGTTGCCCTGCCTTCCCCCCTCCAAAAAAAACCACACAACAAAAAACAACAACAAGGGGTGTGTGTATACACAGAGTGAGAGAGAATTAAATATGATTTTTACAAAAATATAGAGATTCAGTATTTGTAGCTGGATTGCATCTCTATAATAATATGATGATGCTACCAAAATTAATTTGTATATTTAGTGCTATATCCTTAAAACTATGAAGAAGTTACTTTATATCACTGGTTCTTAGACTTTTTTGGACTTGGTACCCCTTTTACACACTTAAAAATTACACCCTAAATTTGTGGTAATTATATTTATTGAAATTTATCCTTTTAGGAATTAAAACTTCTCAGTATTATTATTATTATTGAAACAGTTTTTACCTTGGGGACCCTGCAGAAGGGTGTCAGAGATCCCTAAGGGTCCCTGGACCACATTTGAGAACTATTGCTTTGTAGAACTAGACAATAATAGCAAAATTCATTTAGAGGAAAAAATATAAAAAAATCTCAAGGAAAATAATGAGAAAAAGTAGGCATGAAAGAGCATTAGCATTTTCTAATTTCAAATAAACAATTTATCATTAAGCATTTATATAGGACCTACTATGTGCCAGGCTCTGTGCTAAACTCTAGGATAACAGACAGAAGTGAAACAGTCCTTGCCCTTAAAGAGCTCATAGTGTACCTTGGGGAAAGATGTGTATATAGGTATGTGATAATTTTTTGAGGGGGGACACTAGCAGCTGGGCAAATCAAGAAAGGCTTCATGTAGATACAGGGAAGGAAGGAGAGGGCATAAGCATTTATCTAGTGCCGACTACATGCCAGGCAACGGGCCAAGTTTCCTTTTCTTTTCTTTTTTCTTTTCTTTTCTTTTCTTTTTAAACAAATGTTATCTCATTTGGTTTTCACCACAACCTTAGGAGGTAGGTATTATTATCCTCACTTTATAGACAGGGAAAATAAGGCAAACAGAGGTTAAGTGGGTGTCTGGGGTCACACAGCTACTGTCTGGGGCTGAATTTGAACTCAAGTCTTCCTGTGTTCAGGCCCAGTGCCCCATCCACTGGGGTATCATTTAGCTGCTTCTAGAAGATGGTGCTCAATCTCTACTTTGAAGTATTGTATTGTAACAGGTAGAAATGGGGAGGGAGGGCATTCCAGGCATGGAGGACAGCCAGTGCAAAGGCACAGAGTTGGGATATAGAGTTCTTCTTGATAAGTAAAATGACTGCTTTGGCTTGATCATAGTGTATGTCAAGGGGAATAATATGTATTAAGTCTGGAACGGTAAGTTGGGATCAAGTTATTGAGGACCTTTAAATGCCTGTACTTAAATCTGCACTTGATCATAGAAGCAACAAGAAATTTATTAAATAGTAGAATGACATAGTCAGACTTGCACTTTAGGAAAATCACTTTGGCTGCTGTGTGGAGAAGATACTGGGTGGGGAAGAAATGCTTTAATTTGCTAATAATAAGAGGAATGCAAATTAAAACAATTTTGAGGTTTCTCCTTATACACACAAGATTGGAAAATCAACCTGAGACAAAAATGGTAAGTATTGAAGGGGATGTGGGAAAATAGGCATACTATAGCACTTTTGGTGGTGTTATGAATTGGTCTATCTATTCTAGAAAACACTTTGGAATTACACTCCAAAAAGTAACTAAACTCTACATATCCTTTGGTCCAGTGATAGGATTAGTAGGTATATATCCCCAAGGAGATCAAAGACAGAGGGAATGGTCCCATATATGCAGAAAATAGTTATAGTAACTTTTTTTTTAAATAGCGCAGTATTGGAAGGAAATGCATGCCCATTAAGTGATCACCCAAATTGTGATAAATGAATGTAATTGACTATTATTATGCCAGAAGAAATTATATATATGAAGAATTCGGGAAAACTTAGAAAGATTTGTATGAACAGATACAGAGCAAAATAAGCAGTACCAGAAGAACAATTTATAATAGATTTGGAAAGGGGAGGGTCTGAAAGTAGAGTATGCAGTACGTACACTCCTCCTTCTGATGCAGTGTATTGGCTAGGGAGTATGACCAAGGATATAGTGTCTTCTTGCGCAGCCAGGTTCCTGTGTTGACAGAAAGGTGGAAAGAAAAGAAAGGATGGTCTAAGGTACAGGGAAATTTCTTAAGAATAAAAACAGATGTTCCAGAGGGCCCAGCGGAAGGGCAGGGAGAAGTAGTACAGGGACTCAGGAGACACTGAGATAAGATTGGCAAGAAGCTGGGGAATGATAATAGGGAAGGGGGCTCTCTCCCAGGCCGAAGGGGACTTGGAATTCCAACTGTTTTAGGAGAGTGTCTCCTAGCGTGGGAGTGGTTGTATAGTTATTTAAACTTTGCTGAATTTCATCAAAGAGGATCCCCCCTTTTCTGTTTTTGCCCCCTTCCTTTCTCTCCTTTTCCACCTAATGACACAGTGTCTAGTCATAAGAGAAACTGAGGAAGCAGAAGTGTGCTTGGAAGACTGGCCTCCCAAGTATGGATACTGATTTTTTTATCTTAAAGAGGTTGACTTGGGGCTCGATGCTAATGAAGCCAAGATCCTGGGTCCAGTTCCCAAATGAGTTCTGCTACTCTCCATTCTTCTATGGCCACGCATGGCACCAAAGCCATTGCCTGCACACATGTATGCTGTAGAATGTAAGGAGGGGGGCAGAAAGAAGTATGTAGAAGGCTCATATTTAATGAAAAAGCAACTCAAGTGTCAATTTTGCTAGGGGTTGGTCCAGAGCATGGCCCTCATTTATGGAGGAGGTAAGAACAAGAATCCTTATGCTGCTTATGGTTTTATTTTTTTCAAGTCCAGACAGGAAGGAAACCTGACGCTTGTTGAGACCAGAGCAGTCACTGTCCCTTTGTGGCAGCAGGGTCTGGAGGTCTTCAGGCAGGGGCTAGCTGACCTCTAGCTGGGTATGTGATCCAGAAGTTCCTTTTTCAGACGTGGGTTGGACTAGCTGATCCCTTCCAAGTCTGAGATTCTAAGATTCTGTGAGTGTGACTTCATGACAGCCTGCCACTCACGGCATGACCCCATCTGTTGGAAACGCTTCAGCGAGCACAACAGTTTGTTTTCAAAACACTGCTAAATGCATTGTTGCCTAATTTAATTTTGGAATCACTGCTCACCACATTTCTTTCATTTGCAAACCACAGGGGGTTAGGGCAGGGTTGAGATTCTTGGTTGACACCCATGGAGAGGGAAGGGGAATGGAGAGGGAAAGAATACAAGTTGTACCCCTGCTTATATGTCCTAAAAATGGTGGGAGCAGGACAGAAGGAAAGGGGTCTCTGGGAAAAGTAAGAGGAGGGAGCAGCTGGGCTCAGCAGCTGAATCTGTGTAGGGGCTGTAAAAGAGAGAGTCCTTGGTCTCAGACTTGGAGGAAAGGCAAAGTGGGATTATAATCAGTGGTCATGGAAAAATTGGACAGTGTGCAGGGCTTAAGAGATAAACAATTCTGCTTTCATTACATTGAGGTTGAGCTGGTAGGATAATTATACTATGGACAGAAAACAATCTGGAACTGGAGAGGAATAGAGAGGAGAGACTTGGGAACTTCACAGATAATAAAAGATGTCTTTATGAGGCAGTGTGGGGTAGTGATACAGCATTGGACTGGGAGCCAGGAAAAGAAATACTAGCTGTGTGAGCCTGGGTAAATCACCTTGTCTTCCTGAGCCTCAGTTTCTTCCTCTGTAAAAAGAAGGGGTTGAATTAGCTGGTCTCTGGAGTCTATTTCAGCTCTAAAACTATGATTCCTTTTTCTTTTTTTTTAAACGAATTGAGGTTTCAGCAGCTCCTGCTAATGTCACTGATAGACCCCATGGGTACGTTTTTTTTCCTCTAGTAAAAAAGAGGACTGGGATTGAGCATTTACTTGGAGGAAAGCAGAAATCACTGTGGGCTAAAGGAATGGTGTTTGTGGAAAGCCCCTATGTTGTCCAATGGGGAAAATGAGGGATTAACAGCCCCAGCTAGGGTGAGGCAGGTGGGAGATCAGTTTGAGGGTGGGGGACAGGACAGGCTGCAGAGAAATAACAAAGCTAAGACAGCAGACAGGAACTGAAGCCAAACCATGAGCTGGGTTAATGCAAGAGGCTGCCAAGAGTCAGCCAGAACAGGCCACAGAAGAACCAGCCTGGAAAGGCAGAAGTTCAGGGAACTCATGAAGCTCCATGCCTCACAGGGAAACCAAATAGTGCCAAATGAGGATCCACCGTCCATAGCTTCCTTTTGACTGGCCATGCTGGTCACTGTTGCCTGTGCATCTTAAAGTAGGCCCAGTCAGACACCAGGCCTGACAAATGCAATTGGAAAGACTTGGGTCCATGAAGGAACTGACATGTTTAAACCTTGGTTAGCTCATATCCTTCCCAAAGGAAAGAGAACATCTCTGAGACTCCAAGTCCTCATCTGGTGTTCCTCCATCCTAGTAGAACATGGTTTGTCTGATGCCATAGAAAACTGAAGGAAAGGAGGGTCTGCTCAGGTCAAGTAGGAAGGAGAGGAGGGAAAAGTAGAAGGCAAACCTGGAATTCATGCTTCCATGCGAGATTTCAGAATCAAGCAAGCAAGCATTTCTTAAGCACCTATTGGGTGCCAGACGCTGTTTTAGGTGCTGAGGATAGAGACAAACATGAAACAATCAGTCCTTACCTTCATGCATATTTTCCTAATTCTGCTATCTAACCATAATTTCCCATAGTTCCATCCCCTTCTGTGCCTCACCCATCCAATGTTCTTTGCTCTCATCAAGATCTCCAGTCCATCCACCCACCAGTGTTTTTCAAGCCATTACCTGTCTTCTGACTTCACTTTCTTCTCTCTAATCATAGTTAGCCATTTCACATTTACACTGTCCTCTGCTCCCAAATCCCTTGCACCCTCATCCTATCCCAGCTCTTCAATGGGAAAACCTCAGCCCTGGATGCCCCCTTTGCCAAACTGGAGGAAATCTCACAACTGTACTGACTAGATATATTAGTTTCATGTTATCTAGCTTCAGTTGGGCTCTCACTGAAGGAAGGCAATCTTTTTATTCCTCTTTGTTTGAATCCCCATCTCACTCCCCATAGAAGCTATTCCAAACTTTCTCTTCCCTTTTCAATCCTCCCACACCTCCTCTCTCCGTTCTCCGCTGAGGAACTTGACTCTTACTTTGAGACAATTGAGACTACTTGATATGAGCTCCCTCTTTTCTATTTCTCTTCATCTCAAAACTCTGACATCCTCTCTTCTCCTTTAGTCTCCTACAAAGAGGTGGCCCTTCTCCCCTCTACCTGTGCATTTGATCCCATCCACTCTTGTCTTCTCCAGCAGATTGTATCCTCAATCATAGTCTCTTCTCTATAATCTTCATCCTTTCTCTCTCTACTGGTTGCTTCCCTGCTGCCTTCAAACAACCCGAGTCTCTTCCATCCTTGAAAAAAAAACCTTCATTAGACCTTACAATCCCCTCAGGCTGTCATCCTATATCTCTCCCCCTTCCCTCATCTTGAAAATTCCTTGAAAAGGCTATCAATACTTGCTGCTTTCTCCTCTCACTCCTCAATCCTTTGCAGTTTGGCTTCTGACCTCATCACTCTACTCTCTCCCAAATTGCCAGCTATCTCATAATTGCCAGGTCTAATGATCTGTCCTCATCCTTCTTGGCCTATCTGTTTTATTTGATATTGTTGACCACCACCTCTTGGATACTCTTTCCTCTGCGTTTTCATGACCCTGCTCCCTCATAGTTGTCTTCCTACCTGTCTGACTGTTCCTTCTTAGTCTTCTTTACAGAATTATCATCCCTACAACACCCTTTACCTATGGATGTTCCCCAAGGCTCTGTCCTAGGCCTTCTCTTTTCCTTCTATATTCATTCTCTTGGTAACTTTATCAGTTTAATTGGCACCTCTATGCAGATGATTCCATATGTTTTGTCTGCAGCCCCAGGTCTCTCCCCTGACCTTCAGTCCCACATCACCAATTATCTGCTACCGTGTTTCCCCGATAATAAGACCTATGCCGAAAATAAGCCCTCCCCTTACTGTGTAAGATTCCTCTAAAATAAGCCCTCCCCCGAAAATAAGCCCTATTGAGATTGCTACTGTAGTGAAAGTGATCCCCTGCGCTACATGCTACAT